>NC_085869.1:12479406-12779406 GCF_034702125.1 Engraulis encrasicolus
ACCTGTGTGTGTGTGTGTGTTTCTGTGCATGCGTGCGTGTGTGTGCGCGCGTGCGTGCGTGCACGTGTGTGTTAGTGTTTGTGTCTGTGCGTGTGTGTTTGCGTGGAGAGAGAGAGAGAGAGTGAGAGGGGGGGGGCGTAGGAGACAGGGGATAGCGAGAGGGAGGGAGAGAGTGGTCCTTTATGGTTTCCATGTTGGCTAATGGCATGATGTGCCATGTGTTGTGTGTTGTGTTGTGTTGTACCATACGACAGGATAGACAAGCCCAAGGCCAAACAAACTATACATAGGTTTTTCATTTCCAACCTGTATGGTTTCCATGTTGACTAACTGCACGATGTGTACGACAGGATAGACAAGCCCAAGGCCCTGTCCCACACCACACAAACTATACATAGGTTTTTCATTTACAACCTGTATGGTTTCCATGTTGACTAACTGCACGATGTGTACGACAGGATAGACAAGCCCAAGGCCCTGTCCCTGACGCTGCTATATTGCAGTGTATATAGTACATATTACTAACTGCATGATGTGCCTGTTTGTGTTGTGTTGTGTTGTGGTGTACTGTATGACAGGATAGACAATCCCAAGGCCCTGTCCCTGATGCTGCTATATTGCAGTGTATATACAGTAGTACCTCTAACTCAGTGTTTCCCAACCAGTGGTACGTGTACCACTAGGGGTACGCGAGCACACTGAGGGGGGTACTTGGAAAAATTTTTTTTTTACAAATGCATGGAGCATAGTCACACTGGAATAGTAAAAGCAATGTAAAACACAAGTTAGGTGGTACTCGTGACACAACAAAAAGGCTCGGGGGTACATGAGACAAAAAAGGTTGGGAAACACTGCAGTCTAACTAACTGCATGATGTGTTGTGCATTGTGTGTGCGACAGGATAGACAAGCCCAAGGCGCTGTCCCTGATGCTGCACGCGGCCGACATCAGCCACCCGGCCAAGGGCTGGAGGCTCCACTACCGCTGGACTCAGGCCCTCATGGAGGAGTTCTTCAGGCAGGTAGGCTATAGCCAGGCCTCACACACACCACACACGGGCAAGGGCAAGAGAGAGAGAGAGAGAGAGAGAGAGAGAGAGAGAGAGAGAGAGAGAGAGAGGTGGACAGGTGGGGGTGGAGGGAGGAGGGAGAGAGAGAGAGAGAGAGAGAGAGAGAGAGAGAGAGAGGTAGACAGGGTGTGGAGAGAGGGAGGGAGGGAGAGAGAGAGAGAGAGAGGTAGACAGGTGGGGGTGGAGAGAGGGAAGGAGGGAGGGAGGGAGAGAGAGAGAGAGAGAGAGAGAGAGAGAGAGAGAGGTAAGACAGGGTGTGGAGAGGTAGGCCAGGCCTATTGTAGAAAAAAAACAAAAAAAACACACATCCATCTCAAAAACATTGCTGCAGGACTAGCATAAATCACATTGAAAATTGAAAAAAAAAAAACCTGAAAATTAATTTATTTTCAGTTTTCAGGTAGTCCAAGCCTCCCACACTCCACACACAAACTATGTTGTTGTGTATATACACTACATACTAATCAGGGGTGCGTTTCTCAAAAGCATAGTTGTTAGCAGTTAGCAACTTGGGTAGTTGTCAATGGGAAATTCTTCAGGCAGGTAGACATCTAGTATATTCACTGGTTAACCCATTTTGTCCTGAGCCGTTTTTGGGAAATCCTAAATATCTCAGCCTCCGAAGCACATACAAACATGCAATGAGTTACACTGAAAGCCACATTTGAGAAATGACATCAACAAATTTCAAATGGAATTTCATTACCTGACATGCAGAGTTGTCAAAAGTAAAAGGAAAGTAAAAAAAGAAGAAAAAAAAGAAACACAGTTTTCCTTCCAACACAGGTGATTTATCTGAGTAACCAGTAGGCCTGTGTACTTGTCTTACGACCAGCTGACTCTACACTGGTTGGGTCAAGTTTGTGGTGGGTTCTTGTTAGGATTTTTTGTGTTTTTCAGTAGGGCTGGGTAAAATAATCGATTTAATCGATAATCGATCGATATCATTTAAAATTCACATAATCGATTCACAGGGCACAAAATCGATTTTTTTGTTCTTTTTCTTTTTGTTCTTTTTGTTTAATTTAGGTCTATGGAAAATACCCAGTAGGTATTAGTCAATTAGGCCTAGGCCTACTTATTACAAATTAGCAATCTGTTAACACTGTCAAGCCACAGCCCTTTGACATTTGGGAAATCCTGGCACCAAGAAGGGAACGGATTGAATCCATTCGGAATGAATCGAATTGAATCGAATTGAATCGTGATTAATCGATTCAAAGCCCTAAGAATCGAAATCGAATCGATACAGGAACATGGCTGTGATACCCAGCCCTATTTTTCAGTAATAACCCAGTCTATCAATCTCATTAGGTACAATGGAGTGAATGGTGCAACAGCTATGTAATTTTATGAGTTAGTGTTGTACTTACACCATGAATTTCCACAGAGGCATGATGCTGGTGCATGTGGTGCTGTTATGTATGATGTGACTGGTGTGTGTGTGTGTGTGTGTGTGTGTGTGTGTGTGTGTGTGTGTGTGTGTGTGTGTGTGTGTGTGTGTGTGTGTGTGTGTGTGTGTGTGTGTGTGTGTGTGTGTGTGTGTGTGTGTGTGTGTGTGTGTGTGTGTGTACAGGGGGACAAGGAGTTTGAGCTGGGACTGCCCTTCTCTCCCCTGTGTGATCGCAAAGCCACGATGATCGCGCAGTCACAGATAGGTGAGCCGACACATTTCTCTCCTCTCCTCGCTTTTCCCCTCAGCCGAAAGCTCAATACTGCCTCCTTGTGGATGTTTTTCAAATTACCACAGTACATTATCGGCGTACATTATCATAGCAGTACATTACACTCTGTTCAAAAACCTATTGTGAAAATTAACCTCGAATTGCTTATTGTTTAATCTGTTGTGTATAAACATGACAAGTACAATTGCTTTGTTAAAATTTGTGTTGTTGTTTTTTCCACTAAGGGTTTATTGACTTCATCGTGGAACCAACATTCTCTGTGCTGGTTGACACCACAGAGAAGATTATTTCTCCTCTCATAGAGGAAGCACTACGCGCAGCGGACATGGGTGTCCCAAGGTCCAGGTATGGCTTTACTTACACACAGAAATCTGTCTTTCTATCTCTCTCTCTGTTTCTCTGTTTCTCTCTCTCTCTCTCTCTCTCTCTCTCTCTCTCTCTCTCTCTCTCTCTCTCTCGACCTATCTCCACCACTTACTGTGGCCTCTCTCAACCTGTTTTTCTTCATCAGCAGGCTCCATAGTGGTTTATCAAAGAAAATATCCACAAGTGAGTCTGTGTTGTGTTAACAACATCTAAAATAATGTTGTACTGAAAGAGTCCAAATTTAATTGTAATGTTGAGGCAATTTATATACTGTATACAAATCATTAGCTGTAGCCGATGTTTTGCAAGTCAATTAAGTTAAAAGAGTCTGCCAGATGTAATTTATTAAAATTCAATATGCCTCTGTGTTATTCTGCTTGATTGTAATGCCTTGCACAACTAAAAGCCAAAGACATAAAAAAGAGTAGTCACTGTTTGTGTGATTTGCTTTGAAGAAAAGTGTCTGCCAAGTGTAATTTAGCCTATTGGACTACAATATTTCATAGTGCATGCAGTGAGCTCACTGGGGAGTGTGTCTATGTTCCCACAGCCCATTGGTCCCACAGCCCATTGGTCCCACATCACTAAGATTTTTTACATTATTTTTAGGCCTATTGGTTCTCTTAGTTTACCTGGAAATGTGGGAACATGGAGTTGTAGAGCATAGTGCTTATATTTGAATAATTTCTTAAAACTGTGGGAACATGAATGAGCAGGAATAAGCTGGGACCATTTAGGCTGTGGGACAATTCACGGTAGGGACACATACACGCGAATTTGCGAACTTTGCCATTCATTCCTATGAGAGAGGCGAAGGCAAGCGATGACAAGCGTCAGCAAGCGAACAGGAGCGAAGCGAAGCGAAATTATTAAAGAAAGTTTAATGTTATGCAAATGAGGAGCGAATTTGCCTGCCACGGCCCAATCAAATCAACAACATAACTGTTCCATTCCATTTGATTCGCCGCGACGACCTGATGACGGTTGGATTTCGCCTCTCTTCGCTTCGCGTGCTTCGCCTCCCATGTGTCCCTACCGTTAGGCTGTGGTACCAATGGGCCGTGGGAATATGGAGCTGATCCCAGCTCACTGAACTGCTGTTGTTGATGCATAGAACATTTTGTGTTTCTTGTTTTTGTCACAGTCGTATAAAGCAGAAGTAGAAGTACCCTTACGAATGTAATTACAACACTATGATATTACATGGTTTCAACTTTGCATGTATCTTGCTACTAGTGGTGCAATTACATTTGTAAGAGTACTTCTATTTCTACTTTACAGTATACAACTCAGGGGTGCATTTCTCGAAACCGTAGTTTTCAGCAGGTAGCAACTTCAGTAGTTGCCAATGGGAAATTGCATTGCAACCAACAAAGTAGCTAACAAAGTTAGCAACTACGCTTTCCAGAAACGCACCCCTGGGTTGTGTTTCTCAAAAGCGTAGTTATTAGCCAGTTAGCAACTTGGGTAGTTGTCAATGGGAAATTGCATTGCAAACAAAGTAGCTAACATAGTTAGCAAGTACGCTTTCCAGAAATGCACCTACTTTATACAACCGTGTTTTTTGTGTGGTCAGTATGAGTGGCAGGGGGTCTACGACGGTGGTGGAGTCGGTGCAGAGGCACAGTGGGCGGGCGCTGAACTCGGAGGAGGGCGGCCCGGGCCCCGTGGACTACTCGCTGGCCAGCATCGACCTGAAGAAGGTGCGCCACGCCCTGGCAGACGTCATTCAGAACAACAAGGACCGCTGGAAGGAGCTGTCTGTGCAAGGTGCAGCACGCTACTGCCATTCACTATTAAACTTGCGCATTGTATATTGTCGCTGTCCAGCAGAAGCCTTGTATCTCCACATTTGTTTATTATTGTGCACTACGCTACTGTAGGGTGACCAGACGTCACGGTTTGACCGGGACAGTCCCGGTTTGGAGTTGTGTGTCCCAGGTCCCGAGCAAACCCTCTCGGGACACAAATATGTCCCGGTTTTGGCCACCCACTACATTGCGCCATGTCTATCAGGGTAAATATATGGAAAAGTTACCTGCCACAGTTAATGGCAGCCAGCGCTTGTATAGAAAGTCTGAAGGAGTCAGTTGCGATTTGTCATTCCTCCCTCTAAAATTGATCAGAATGCAGGAAATTGCATCTAAAAAATAAAAATTTTCCTGGGGGGGGGGGGGGGGGGGGGCAGACCCGCCCGCCAAATATTGTCCTTCAGTCACGCACGAAGTGTCCAGGTTTCTGATCCCAAAAATCTGGTCACCCTACGCTACTGCCATTCACAATTGAACTGTATTCAGTCAGTGAAGTTGACAGGGAGGAACAGAGGGGTCAGTTGTGCCTGGCCCAGGGAGAGAGGGGGCCCAGAATTGAGCCATTACATTGTATTAAAGGAGAATTCCGTCCGTTTTGTATTCATATCGCATCTTGTGGAGGCTGAGGGAAATTGGTCAAAGGGGAAACCGCGAGAAATTTTCATGCGTGCTGCGCAAAGTTGTTCAATTGTGCCATTGTCGATTAAAACGTGGCCCAGCAGGCAAAGATTTAACCTTCTATGAAGCTCCTAGCATGCATAAAAATGCTTTTGAACGATTTGGCTGTGGTCTCTGTACCAATACAACTCCATCCAGTGGCTAACCATTCCGTTAGCTAGCACAGACATGAAACATTCGGAGTGATCAGAAATGGCGCACCTACCTCTCTCAGCTGACGTCTTCCACAGGCGCCCGCAAAATTGATCGGCGAAGTGATACATCATAGTAATACGTTTTATTTTTGTCCACCAAAGACGAGCCTCAGGAACCCAGAGGACACATGTCCATGTCCTATGTCTCTGGATCCTTGGTTTGAGCTTGAACTTACCCAAGCTTCATGAGTGCTGGTTTGGATTACATTGGTAGAAAAGCTGTACGATTTGATGGCTGCAAAAAAGACGTTAGGCAGGTATCAAAAAACAAAGGTTTGGAGCTTGGTCCCTGACTTGTATCTACAGTGTATCATCCCAACATGTCAATTTGATTAATGAATGCTGACATGACAATAAAGTCTTCTCCTTCTTCCTCTTCTCATTCTTCACTTTCTACCTCCTCTTCTTCTTCTTCTTCTTTCTCTTCTGCTACTTCTCTCTCTGTCCTACACCAAGAGCTGGCCCGTAAGGAGCTGGAGCGTGAGCGTGAGATGTCCCTGGACTCCGAGGAGATGCTGACGGACCCTGACCCTGAGCCAGAGCCCCATAACGTCGTCTCCCACTCCCACGGCGCCCAACCATCACTAGCCACCAGCCCCGTCAACAACACACACTGCACCCACCACCACGACCACGACTGCTCCTCTTCCCAGGACTGCCTGCCGTCGTCTACAGAGCCTGCGCATGTGCATGCATCTGCACCTGCCGGGTTACCGGGGTCGCCGCAGCCGCCTGCATCACCCGAGAGGCAGTCCACAGAACAGGCTCATGCATCAGAACCTCTCCCTTGGAACGGTACAAGAAAACAAAAATAACAAAAAATAGAGAATGTGTGTGTGCGCACGTGTGCGTATTGAGGACTTTTGACTTGTGAGGACATAACAATGGTCCTCCCAATTTTACGTAAATAACGTTTTCTTGATCATCATGTAGTAGTTAATGACATTACGAACACTGATTTGTTTGTGTTTAGGGGATAGCAAAGACAGTTCATCTTAGGTTGATAGAATTTAGTCCTTTACGTAACTCTCACTCACACGCGGGTGCGCGCGCACGCACACACACACACACACACTCACACACACACACCCAATGAGAGCGGTATCTAGTATACCCAGACAGGTGACTGTGTGTGTGTGTGTGTGTGTGCGTGCGTGCGTGCGTGTACATGTGTACATGTGTGTGTATATGTTTAGTGCGTGTGCAGAGTCGTGACAATGTGTGTTGTTTCAGGAGAAGGCCACCGGCCGGTCATCGAGGAAGACGACCCCAGTCCCTGATGATGTCACCAGCGGCCCACCACCACTCTTCCCTTGGCAGCACTCTCACTTCAGTTTGGATTTTCAGTTGGTTATTATAATTATTATATTAATTATTAATATTATTGTTTTATGATGACATTATTATTATTATTATTATTTTAATTATTCTATTTTTTGTAAATGTTTTTATTATTTCATGCTCAGTCGGTTGTATTGTTATTTATTAAAGATTGTACCGCTCTCCCTTTGCTCGGGGGCCTGACTCACTTATTTCACTGAGATCTCATACAGTTAGATGCAATACAGAAAAACAAAACATCTTTGTGTGTGTCCAAAATACAGTATTGTGCCCAAGTCGGTCTAAATTTTGCTTAGAATACTGGCCATCATAGATTCTAAAGTGGAGCTTGAAATCCAATAGCATACAAGTTTGTTTTCACATGCATGGCATACAGGTTACCTTCAAATATTCACGTCATTGACATTCATCCTTTTCATTGTTTGAAGGTGCACTGTGTAAGATGGTGGCCAGAGTAGGTATTGCAACTGTGCTGATCACTGCCTATTGCGAAATTTCATCTCTTCATGAATATTTACTAAATAATGAACTCATATTTACTGATTTAGTATAGCACATTCTGCAGCTAAAAAATGACTATTTCTGGAAATTCAAAATGGTGGACCATGAGGAAGATCCCTCTTTTCATGTGTGGAAAATGCCATTTTTCCAGTCATAATAAACACTTAGAATTTCATGATGGTGGTACGTATTCATGAAAAATCTAACATTTGTGAATGGGAAGGATGACTTCTGGAAATAAACTTCTAAAAATGTTACACAGTGCACCTTTAACACTGACCGACATGTGACTTTAACTTGACTTGGAGTCTGATCTTGTTGGGCTCGTTCTTGTCTCGGACTCGAACATCTTTGGACTCGGACTTGACTAGTCTGGTCTTGGACTTGTCTTGGACTCTACAGGTGGATTTACAGCCCTGGGGTGCATCCCAATATGTGACCTTGCCTCCTCCACTTGTGCTTGTCTCCTCGTCCCGCCTCCTGGCCCCTCCTCCGTGGAGAAAACGATAAAGTTTCCCAGCTGTCAGCCTCGCCACAACAACTTTTGAGGGACTATTTTTCATTCACCATCCCAATTGCAAATGAGAAAAAGGCTTTACAATTGAGCTTTTGCAAGATATTGAAATATAATGCTGTTGTCAGTGATGTCATCATGACGAGAAGCAAGTGGAGGAGGCAAGTGGAGGAGGCAAGGTCGCATATTAAAACGCACTCCTGATGTCAAGAATTGGAGAGTTAAGCTGCAGTATGGATGTTGAAAGTAGAACTGTGGCCCCTGCCAGCACCTGTGTTGTCACGGCGAATGTGAGCAGTGTTTGCTGTAGTCATGAGGCGCTTCAGTTGTGGATTTGTCATGTGCCGTAATAAGCTTCTATATGTCCATTTATAGATGGCCATGTGTACATAAACTGGATTTGTTAGAATTTCTATTGTCAATGTATGAGATTCAGATGTAAGTTCTTTAGTCATTGACAAAATACTGCTTTAGCTGGCTATCTCCTTTTACAGGAAAACAACATATTTGTTGTTTTATACAATAAAATATTTTATACAATTAGACTTGAAATTCTGATTTGCATACATTGATGATCACATCTCTATTCAACATCTGCCTTTTCAGAAAAGAAGACCCTTTTTGAGAGTATAATTGAATAAATAAATAATACACGTAGCTGTTTGGTAGAGCTATACATTGGTTTCTATGATGCTTTCATCATTGTATCTCAATGCATCTACTTTTACTGACTCCGACCAGTCACTCTATGCAAAGATTTCTCTGAGAGAGTACTGCTGTTATTTCAAAATGCTGTACAATGTTTGTAATCTTCAAAAACATTTGTCATCAGCTTCTCCATCGATAAATAAATTCACCTGTATAAGTATACAAAGTTTTAATAATTGTCTTCAACATGAATTCAGAAATACAAAGAATACAGTTACCAACAACATGAGTCTGACAAATGGGTACCTGAGGCAAATCTGATGCTGAGAAATAAAAAATAAATATATAAAATGTGGGTTTATAAATAGAATTACACTAGAAATATGTAATAAATAGTAAGAAACTGCATAATGCAAAGAAAAATATGTAACAGATATACCTCTACATACATTTCCACCGAAAGAAATAAGCATATATTATTAAATATATATATTACACATATATAAATTTTATATAATAAGGAACATCTTTGTAAATGCGCAAACATTTTCCTGACAATTTTTTCAAACAGAGCATGCCATTTCCACATATTGAAATATCGTATAGCTTTCCTTTTCATGGAAATGAATAGCTACAGTGAAGCCAATTTCTACTTCCACTTAGCGTCACGTAATGTACACAAAAGTTGAAGTTAATCATTTCATCCTAAAGAGCACATGAGTGCCATGACAAACCCACAATTCCTGTTTCCTGTGTCTTGTATAACAGGGTGTGGAGGTGCTTTTCAGCCCTGTTTGAGGAACATGTAGAGGATCTCGGTGTGGAAGTGTGCACAGGCATTCAGCAGACTGCACAGGTTCTGGGACGTGTCCTGATTTTCGTCGCGATTACCTGCAAAGATCAGACATACAACATGCATTAAAACCTTAAAATATACACTTAAAGGAACAGACCACCATTTTTTGATTTTCACATATTTGCAGTATTTCCTAGCATTATTCATGAATGTGCATATCACTTTCTTCCCTGTGTTTTCAGTACTTGGATTTATTGGATTAAAATTATTACCATAGCTTAGCATAATCACTGGAAGTAACTGGTAACTTTAGCACCAAGCCACAAGTGGTCACTAGATGGAATTAAGTTGCCGTTTAACATTCTGGTGAATTTTACATTTATTTTAAAGTGGTTTATAAGTAGGCCTACATTTGATGATATTTTATTTTGCACCATAGGCTTGCATTAACATGCTAAATTTGGCTATACTGTTAAACAAGGCAATGCAAACACATACACGACAACTATATGCACATTCATGAATAATGCTTGGAAATACTGCAAATATGTGAAAATAAAAAAAGGGTGGTCTGTTCCTTTAAAGAGGACTGAGTTCGGTTAACTTAAAGGGGAATAGGTGTGAAAATACCATTAGACTTCAGCCCCACACTGACCTGACATGATGAGCTCATACATCTCCATGGAGACCTCAGACAGCATGTTTTCCATACTCTGAAGGAACAGCCACTTCTCCGAAGCCCCTGGGAACACGTTGCACAGCTGTTGCATCATCTTCACCGACCAACTCATACAGTAGCCGTCCTTTTCAGACACCTGAAAGTTTTAACAGGTGGATGAGTTATCTGCATCAGTTTAGTTTCAGTAGTTTTTGAAAATGTGTAATTGGACAACTGTGGTCTTCTCCAGCACATTCCAAATGATAAATGTAAATGAGGTCTGGACTCTGTGATGGCCTATCCATGAGTGACATTTCTTAAACAACCATGACCAAGTATAGTACATCCTGTGGTTATGGAAAACATGTTAGTCTGTTCGAGAAGGCTGAAAATATTGGCATCAGCAATCACTTATGCTTTCACTTCGATAAACATGCCAAGGACGCTTTTACCCGACTCTGAAGAGAAAATAATGAATATTGTTAGTGTTATTTGTTGGTCTGTTTGTTGATGCATATTCGACAAATGCTATGTTGAGTTTTGTCACATTCAGGCGATTATACAGTGCCCTCCATAATTATTGGCACCCCTGGTTGAGATGTGTTTTTTAGCTTCCAATTATTTTATTTTTTTTCTAAATAATATGGGACCTTAATGGAAAAAAAGAGAAAAATCCAACCTTCAATACAAGTGCATTTATTCAGTGGGGAAAAAATCCCACATAAAGAAATAATTATTTGACATCAAATAATGTGTGTCACAATTATTAGCACCCCTGGTGTTAATATTTTGTACAACCCCCTTTTGCCAACAAAACAGCACCTAATCTTCTTCTATAATGTTTCACAAGATGGGAAAAGACAGAAAGAGGGATCTTCAGCCATTCCTCTTTGCAGAATCTCTCTAAATCATCCAGAGACCTGGGTCCTCTCCTCTGTACTCTCCTCTTCAGCTCACCCCACAGGTTCTCAATGGGGTTGAGGTCAGGGGACTGAGATGGCCATGGGAGGAGCTTGATTTTGTGTCTGGTGAACCATTTCTGTGTAGATTTGGCCATATGTTTAGGGTCATTGTCTTGCTGAAAGACCCAGTGATGACCCAGCTTCAGCTTTCGGGCAGAGGGCAACAGATTTTGATTTAAAATGTCCTGGTATTTCAAAGCATTCATGATGCCATGCACCCTAACAAGGTTCCCAGGGCCTTTGTAAGCGAAACAGCCCCACAGCATCACTGACCCACCCCCATACTTCACAGTGGGTATGAGGTGCTTTTCAGCATGCGCATCTTTCGTGGTACGCCAGACCCACTTAGAGTGTTTGTTGCCAAAAAGCTCAATCTTGGTCTCATCTGACCAAAGCACACGGTCCCAGTTGAAGCCCCAATACCGCTTGGCGAACTCCAGACGCTTGCGTTTATGATTGTGAGTGAGGAAAGGTTTTCTCCGTGCATGCCTCCCAAACATCTTGTTGGCGTGTAGACAGCGCCTGATGGTTGATTTGGAGACTTTGTGACCCCAGGATGCTACCATTTGTTGTAATTCTGTAACAGTGAGCTTTGGAGATCTTTTGATTTCTCTTACCATCCTCCTCACTGTGCGTGGTGGCAAAATAAACTTGGGTCCTCGTCCAGGCTTGTTTACCACTGTTCCAGTTGTTTTGAACTTCTTAATTATTCCTCTCACAGTGGATATGGGCAGCTGCAGTTGAGTGGCAATCTTCTTGTAGCCTCTGCCTGACCTGTGAAGGTCGACGCACATCTTCCTCACTTGTATGCTGTGTTCCTTTGTCTTTCCCATGTTTAAGAGTGGATAAGAGAAATGGCCTCGGTGTCACGTCATATTTATACCCCAGGGAAACAGGAAGTGATGAATTACTAATTAAATGTTCCTACATACTCTGGTAAACTTTGTAAACTACTGTAGAAATGACAGAAATGCTTCAATTATATTTATTTCCTGGGAATTGTTAAGGGTGCCAATAATTGTGGAACAGGTGATTTAATGAAAAATATATTTTTTTTAGTCAGGGATTTTTTTATTTTCTTACAATTCATTTGAGTTGAAGGCTACATTTTCCTACAATTTTCAGTGTGACAGTATTCTTCTGCAATAAACACTGAATTTATTTTAAGGCTTTTAACACATCTCAACCAGGGGTGCCAATAATTATGGAGGGCACTGTAAGCCAAGATATGGACTGTAAAGCAAATTTCAGCTACTGCACAGCTAATTTTGACTGACACATTACTTTGGAAAAGTCAGTCAAGTTTTGTTATCTACAGAAATGATCTGCAGATGACATACAGTGTAGCAGAATGTGTGACATTTATATGAACACCCTTTCATCTTTTTCAAATTTCTATGTAATTGTTCTCATAGGAGGTGGATGGTCACCAGTGTTTTTTAATAACTTTGGGGGAGATGGTGTTGAAATGTAGCGCTACAGATAGGCAACATTTCAGCATAAAAGATGGCATGACCATGTAATGGTGTTCCTGTTGGCAGGCTCGTATTCACTGTGATGTGTTACTTCTGAAAGCACACAGTCTCACCAGGATGATGAAAACGAAAAGCTGAGAAATGTCAAAGAGTCTTCCGTTGATGGCTTTGCTGGCGAGCACGCTGTAACAGATGTTGTTTCCACACAGGATGAGCAGGCGCGCCATGTTCTCTAAGTACCATGGCGCCGGTAACACTGAAGAATTTCACAGAAAAACAAGAAAAGAAATAAAGACAAAAAAACAATACTAAAAACAGTGGCAATAAACACAGATATTACTACATTGCTATGCTGTACCATACAGTATTACTGACTTCTCCCTCTTCAGCCGAAGAAAAAGAAAAGAAAACGAAAGACAAAAAAAACCCCTAAAAACAGTGGCTAAAATAAATATATTATATATTGTGTATTATTATAATATATATTATTTATTACATAATAAATATATTATCACTAAAAATAAATGTATTATATCACTACGTTGTTATGCTGAACCATACAGTACTACTGACTTCTCCCTCGCAGCTCACCTGCCATCTCATCCACAATGCCGAGCACAGTGTCTGTGGTCCACTCCTTCGCATCTGCCTTCCCATACAGTAAGGTGATGGCTTTGGCCAAGTCCCACAGGCTGCACTGAGGCACAGCTCCCACACACACATCTTGCCACCCCAGTTTTCCTGTAAATGGTGGCCTACTGTTAACACCATCATTCTTATACAGTACACTACATGTGGAGTATATAAGGAAGTGCAGAATAAATGCTTTTGAAAAGATAAATGTATGACAATGAAACAGACAGTGGGATGGTCACTTAATAGAGACTGGGGGCCAGAGACCCCTAGGGGGCTGCGAATGGGTGTTAGGGTAAGTAGGAAAAGTATAGCAAAACAAAATAAATAATTGAACTAATTAACTAATGTTCACTATAATAAATCAAAAATCAGCTCAACTATCCTAGTGGGACACTGCCTCATAGACCAAGACTATTATTTGGTTGTGAAAGGGGATGCGCAGGAAAAAAAAATAGTATGGCACGACCTATGTCAGGGAGCCCTCAGCTGAAATCTACCGGTATACGGCAGCCTTGTCATGGTAAAGTTTGAGAACCCCTTACTTAACATATCACATCATGACATACAGTATATCACGAAAGTGAATACACCCCTCACAGTTTTGCAGATGTTTGAGTATATCTTTTCATAGGAAAGCATTACAGAAATGTAACTTTGACACAATGATTAGTGACCTTTTAACAACATATTTAACCGCTTAAATTTCTTGTTCACTCAGAAAAAAACAAAATACAGCCATTAATGTTTGAACATGTACTCACAAAAGTGAGTACACCCCAGATTAAAATCCGGTAGAGAAGGGGCTATGTTGGCTGGAATCGTCTCGAAATGAAACGAAATGAAAAGGGGTGACAAGGGAGGTCATCAGTGTGCGTTTCAACCTTTCTTTGGATTGAACTTTTACATTTTGAGTCTGCATTTGGCTTAAATGGATTGGTGTGAGATTTGAATGCAATCCTATGGAGAATATCATGATCTGCTTCAGTAGTCACAGTGCATGTTGACATGTATGTTTCTTTTAGGTGTATTTCAGATTGCCAATGTTGACAGCATTCATGCATCCCCAAACCATGTCAGTCCCACTACCATGCTTGGCTTATGAGAGGATACACCTTTTTTGTACAACTCACTTGTTTACCACCACACATGCTTGACACCATCTAAAGCAAATTTGTTTATCTTGGTCTCAAGAGAGATGAACAGACCAAGGATATGGATCACTGGAACCATGTTGTGTGATCTGAAGAGACCAAGATAAACAAATTTGCTTTAGATGGTGTCAAGCATGTGTGGTGGTAAACAAGTGAGTTGTACAAAAAAGGTGTATCCTCTCATAAGCCAAGCATGGTAGTGGGACTGACATGGTTTGGGGATGCATGAATGCTGTCAACATTGGCAATCTGAAATACACCTAAAAGAAACATACATGTCAACATGCACTGTGACTACTGAAGCAGATCATGATATTCTCCATAGGATTGCATTCAAATCTCACACCAATCTATTTAAGCCAGAAGCAGACTCAAAATGTAAAAGTTCAATGCAAAGAAAGGTTGAAACCCACACTGATGACCTCCCTTGTCATCCCTTTTCATTTCGTTTCATTTCGAGACGATTCGAGCCAACATAGCCCCTTCTCTACCGGATTTTAATCTGGGGTGTACTCACTTTTGTGAGTACATGTAAAAACATTAATGGCTGTATTTTGTTTTTTTCTGAGTGAACAAGAAATTTAAGTGGTTAAATATGTTGTTAAAAGGTCACTAATCATTGTGTCAAAGTTACATTTCTGTAATGCTTTCCTATGAAAAGATATACTCAAAAATCTGCAAAACTGTGAGGGGTGTATTCACTTTCGTGATATACTGTAACTCAACCTCCCACCCGTCACAAGACTTGTACTGTACATGCACACACCCCCCTCCCTCTTGCCTGGCTCGTCTCGCCCGACCTGTAGTTCCACAAGATCAAATTTGGCAATAGGCAGCCCAGTTTCAATGAGCAGCATAGTTACAGTACCTATTTTGACCATTTCCTGCACAGTGTCCCTTTAATATAGTCTATAATCTGTCCTGCGACTCCACAATGCCAGCTGCCATTGATAATTGAAGCAATAAATGCCCCGATTATATTTCGGATGGGAAATGGAATCCTGCTACAGTCTCCCAGACCTTTGTGTGTGTTGGAGCTCCACCAGGGGGCTCCTGAGCTACACACACACACACACACACACAGCTCTATAGGCAGGTAGCAACATCAATCTCAGCACCCAATCAATTCCACAGGCACACACACACACACACACACACACAGAGGTTACTACAGTAGGTTACCATCGTCCTGGAGCGGCCCGTAGAGGATGAAGAGCAGCCGGGCTTGGCTGACCATGGGCCAGGGCTTCAGGATGCACGTGAGCCAGAAGAGAGAGTCCTGCCGGCTCTGGCGCGGGTCCAACAGCACACTCCGGCAGAAGCAACGGATCTGTTGCTCCAGGCGAGGAGAAGACCCTGTACGCACAAATCACTTATGAGTTACTAAATGACACGTGAAGCTTTAGCCCTTTGGAACCGTGTATTTTATTCCATACCCAGAAAGAATGTACAAAGAATATTCATATAGATGAAAAGTATGTAGTCTAATGCCATAATGGAACTGGTTCGTGCAAGTTCTAGAAAATAGGTCAGGGATCTTATAAAAATATATTGGAACTGTGACTCCATCTTCATGGGATTTCAATGTCAATGTTAATGTCAATGTTTTCAGTGCAGCTGGTCCAGTTTGCACCAATGTCCAAAAATGACAATAAAAGAGTTAAAACCTTGAATCGGGGGAAATGCAATAGAAGCCTACCTGGCTTACTTGTTACAGTTGTCTCTATTTTCCGAGTCAAGTTGGTAATTTCACACAGGAAGTTGAACACACGGTGGCACTCTAGTTCATCCCATCCAGCAATCAATGTCTGTTTAAGGCCATGATAAACAAAATTGCACGGATTTAAAATAATTAAAATAAATTACAAATACAAGAACTGCAAATACTTGTACAAATTATATTTCATTACAATATTGCAGACAGTTATTTCTACCAAGGAGGGTTTGTTTTTGCTGACATGCTTCATTAGACTATGTGTTTATTATAGGATTTCACAAACCATTAAACATTACATTTTTAATATTTTCAGCACAATGCTAGATGGGACCTTCAGAATATTTATATTTTAGTTGCACTTACAACTAGAAACCACTAGGGGGTAGTAAGAGCCTTAGCATAAGTCTGCGCTCTCCTACTTGTACAACATTTGAAAGAGTGAAAACTCATATGAGGCCCAGGCAGCTAAATAATGGGCATATGACGTCTAAATGCTTTAACTGAAGATGACCTCAAAAGATGACCTCAGTGTATGAATATGATAACCATATTCCAGTTCTGAGTGAAATGTACCACAAGCAAGCACCAGGCATTTTTCACACAGGGTATTCTCACAGAAAACACGAAACAAGACTTGCAAAATGTGCAATTCAAGGAAAGGCATGAGATGTGTAATGTTACTTGTGTGGCACAAAGCTAGAAATCAGGGATATGTTAGGGTTTGGGAAGATGTGATTAAGGACTACAATGCAGATATATAGTATACTGTACCTGTAACAGCGTTCCATAACATGCAAAGCCCAGACATTCAGATGTCGATGTGCACTGATCCAAGGTAAAGCAAGGGACCTGAAATTAGATGCAAATTAGACGCATAGAGAATCCTCGTCATTCAATACAATAGCATGAAGTTGTGAATCAAAGTATAAATCACAATTGTAGGATATAACTCAAATTATTAATTTTCCTTTTCAACTTCAAAACGTAGCAATAAAGAACCATTTTCAAAGACAGGTTGTTTAAATATGGAAACAGTGCACCTTGAACAGATTGGAATCCAAATACCATCCTGCATACAAGTAATCGATAAACCTGTTTTTTTGTAAGCGTAAGAATAAGAGTAATTATAAGAGTAGACTGTATCTTTGAGTAATACTATACTGTATGTTAAAATGACTAATTCTATATTAGAAAGTACTGGCACCCAAAAACAAATTTGACCAATAGTTTTCCTACAGCCCAGAGGTGGGCTAACTCAGGCCCTGGGGACACATGTGGCCCGCTGAGTCATTTCTTTTTTTTATTTCATTTATTTGTCTTTTTCAAATTTATTTTTGATAGGACAATTTGAGAGGTGGACAGTTAGCAAATTGGGAGAGCTCTGCAAAGGACCCAGCCTGGGAATCGAACCCGGGTCAGCCGCATGGCAGGCGAGTGCCCTACCGGTTGGCCACGGCAGGGCCCCGCAGAATAATTTCATGTGGCCCCCAGAGCCTTTACAAGCATATTCTCAACCAACACACGACCGAGATATTAAAGGTTTTAGGAGATTAGCCGAGTGAATAAGCGACAGCATTCATCTAAATGCATTTCATTGACAGCGTGTCCACTATTTCTTATTATTGATAGGCAAGTTGTGTGAAACATGTGGCCCTTTGGTCAATATTCAAAGCTCAATGTGCCCCGTGGGCCAAAATAATTGCCCACCCCTGCTATGGCCTATTGTGTACATACTGTAATTATATATGTGATCCATCTGTAAATTATACATTTATAAATGGGATACATTCAGCAATGTTTTCGTCTACTCGTTGTGTCATACAGATGGGTTCTCAAATTTTGTTTTCCCCTGGCTGCGCGACCCTGGCTGTGCACAACTCAACCTCTGATTGTTGGAAATCGCTGTCGATCAAATAATTAGCTCACTTGGTTGTCTGCCAGTGTCTTGCCCCTCCTCACAACACCGTGTTTATAAACATAAAAAACCAAGTATACTGTATATCTCATACCTGAGATAACCTGTTATTCATGAATTTCAGTCTGTCCTTTGTGGGCAACAAAAGGGTGCATCTCTTGAACAGCAACCCTGTAGAGAATGACACAATTGGTCAGTAGGGCTACAGTTGCTTTGGGAAAAAAACAACAGTACATACTGTATTATGAGCTGTTACCAAAGAGGGTAGATTAAAGAAAGAGGATTCAAACTCCGCCCACCCAATGCAAACGAGTGTGCTCAACCTTGGCCTCCTAGGGGGGCGTTGTCCCCTCTTTCTTCTTCTCTTTTTGTGATGTCTGGTGGTGGCTTGCACAAGATGTGCGCTACCGCCATCTACAGCGCTAAGGGAACTCCACTGATTCTCCTAACCAACGGTCTCCTGAGGAGGTGTTCACCTGACATCACATGGATGCCGAAAAAGTCTGAGCCTGAAGTATCTTCCTCTTATCTACCCTCTTTGCTGTTTGCTGTTACCTTTCATAATTAGTTTCAAGCTTTATGTGTTTTGTGTTACAGGGGTGGGGGGAAGGGGGTCAGATTACCGAGAGATCTGTAGTGATTGAAGGCAGAGACGTCATCTTTTGCACAGCTGGAAGGGTGAAATTTCCATAAAACTCTTCTGTTCTTCCAAGACAAGGTGGACACATGGCTTACAACGCAGTTGCTGATGGCTTTGGAAGCCATACTGAGTATACTAATGTCGACCACTGAAAAGAAGAAAACAGTTATAATATTATATTATATTATATTATATTATATTATATTATATTATATTGTATTGTATTATATTATATTAATTATATTATAATGAACACATGGCAATGTGAAAAACAAACTTTCAATAGGTCAGTTTTTCTCCAGTAAGGTAAAGCTTTAGCAGATCATCATCCCTATCTGTGCACATTCATAATGATAAACAAATGCTTTCTATCAAAGTGGGATGCGTGCAGCAGGCCCTGCATGCATCCAAATTTGAATGCATTTGGTTCCAGGCTGGTTTAGTTTAAAGACAGGCCGGGCATTTTCGGCTAGGAAAAGGATGAATTCACAAGGCTTTGAGGCAATTATTTTTAGTCATCTAATGTGAGCTATTGACCACAACACCCCAAATTCTTTGTTTATTTATAGGCTACTATTTCGGATTGGCCTGCCGTAGCGGCATGAGCACGGATACCCTATGAGAAGAATATGGTCAGACCAAAATAATCAACAGTCCACTGGGCAAATGCCCTGTGTGCCAAATGGCCAATCCAGCCATAGATGCATGGTGACGTTACATTTTGTCAAACAACCTGGACACCAGCGGTACTCACCTGACAGATAGCTTAAAATCAAATCAAACACTTCTGAAGGAAGTCCTTCAAAGAAGTTCTGGGAAGAGCGGCACTGACTTCTGGTTATTATTCTTCTTGTGAAGGGTTGATTTTTCCTCGATTTGCGTTGGCATTGTCGACTTCCAGCGGAGACACCCACAGCAGATGACATCCCTGCGCAGTTCACGTGACCTCGACCAACACTTCAAGCAAACACACTCACATAATTAGGTAATAATAAGGAACAATAATGTAATTTTCTGTGCTGGCTGTAACGGCACAAATACATTTGTTGAGAATCCTCCCGAAGGTGTAATAGCAGAAATCACTGACTTGTATAGTATAACAGAAGTCTGTGGCAGAAATATTCTAGTAAGTAGTAAATTCTAAAATCTCTCTGGTAATAGCTAGCCAGCAGCTCATGACTTCCTGAGAAATATTTGGTTCCTAGATAAGTGGCTGAACTAAATTTTTCAACTTTCGACATTTAACTCAGGTAATGACATTACTTCGCTCATGTATTTTCCGACTCAAGGTTGAATGTCACTCTTTGAAACTTTGTTTTGTAATTCATTTCTTTGTTTTAACGCTATATTGACGGTCGGGTACCAACTAGTCTTTGTTGTCATTTAGTCGTGTCATACTAAATTGTAATTTACTAATGCTGAAATAATAGTATGGTTGCTGTCTTGTGGTAAATATTCAAGTTCTTTTACCGTAAACTATTATTATTATATTTGTAATATTACTTTACCTGTCTCTCACGTATCTCTTCCTCAAAGCTAGGTAGACTAGGCTACTAGTTAGCTCTAGTAGAGTCTAGTTTACACTGAACAGCTGCGAGCGAGGTTTGACCATCATATGTGCCGCCAAACAAACCTCCTCGTGCCACCATTGATTTTGTAAACTCTATTTTAGAATTGCCTTTCGAGTATCATTTCAGATTTTCCAGCATGCCGAAACACCTGCGCGTTTTCTGATGATTTTGTCTCTTTTTGTTTAGCAGAAGTGTGTTACACAGAATACTGTAGGATGCTTACATTGAGTTGTTAACTTTTCAGGGATGAAAGCCACGAACTTCTGCCTTCTACCAAAATCACTTGTTGCAAAAAAAGGTTTTCCCCATCCATTCGGGTCACCGTGGACTTTTTAGTTGCAGATTTCATTTGCTAGCTTTATATTGTCTTTGTTGGTTTGGTCGGTTGATTAACAAAGTGTTGATGCCTGCTATTTCCTAATGTTGTGCTAAGCTAGTGTTTCTCAACAACTGGGGCTCTAGAGGGCACCTGGGGGGCGTAGAGAAGGAGACAGCTGAGAGGGGGCGGTGCTTAGTTGCCACTGGGGTGCATTAATTTATTTATTTATGGATTGATTTATTTATTTTTAATACTAAGGGGGTGTTGGCAGGCTTATGCTCAGGACAAGGGGGCGTTTGAGGCTTATGATGAGGACAAAGGGGCATTTGTTCAGAAAAGGTTGAGAACCGCTGTGCTAAATGATGCTCCATTAAGGCTAGCCATACCCTATGGACTTGCAGTCTGTGTGCAGTTGGTCGTCCACAGAGTCTGACACAGCTCCCTCTCTCCCCTGTTCCTGACAGCCCAGGAAGCTGCCATGAGTGATGTGGTAAAGATGTTCCCTTTGTGCCCAACCTCATTCCCACTCTAAACAATGGTCCCTTTTCAGCCTGGAGCTGGGGCCAGAGTTTATGGCACATGTGGTGCTGGTACTGACCAGTTCATCAACAGCCACTGGTACTTGATACATGTTCTCACACTTGCCATTGCAGGAAGGCATAGCAAGCATATCACCAGACTGGCTTTGCCAGGCCCAAGGATAACCCACACCCTGGACACGTCTGACACCATTTAGCCCACTGCACTGCACTCATGGGGAGGACTTTATACAGCTCTATATGACACAGGTATGTATCATGGGGAGCATTTTTATGCAGTAAGTTAAAAGAGACTATTCGTCTTAAGGCAACTATTAGGTTTAAAGCAAATGCCTTCAAAGGGTATTGTAAGTCAAACAATGTAATTACGTATTTGGTATTTAGAAATGGTACCATACAATTGGCATTTTCATAATCACAGCCTTTAGGCACGATTGTAACACGATCAAAACGAGCATCACTGATAAACAAATTGTTTCTTTCAATTCAGTTCAGTTCAGACTCTCTGTAGTATTGAAGTCGTTTAGGAATCTGAGCCTGTCTTGTCCATCAAGGGCAGTGTTTTAATCCGTTAAGACACGGCGTTGTAAATTTGCTGGTACCAGAATGGCAATGACATTTTCGGAGTGAGGAGTCTGCACACTTAAAAAAATCTTTTTTTTTTGTTTGTTTGTTTCATTATTTCATGACTGGATTACGTTTTCACTTCAACAGTCTTCATCAGATTCTCTGCAGAATTCCTCTCTGTAGAATCTGATGAAGACTGTTGAAGTCGAAACGTAATCCAGCCATGAAATAATAGAACAACACAAAGGATTTTAAGTGTGCAAACTTCTCACTCCGAAAATTGCTGTCAGGCTTTGTCTTGCATCTTTTCCTGGGATTTGCCCAATCTTCACTTTCACCAGAATAGCAATGACTAAGTCGTAGTGCATTATTAAAGGCCCTGTTTTACGTGATAGTTGGTGTTAGTACTATGGTAACACTTTATTTTAGGGATACATCTATTAGCAATAATACATACAATTTTAATGTCTGCATAAGTACCTTGTAAGGCATGTATTAAGCAAATGCTAAGGTCCTTACTACTAGGTCCTTACTAAGGTTTAATTGGTAATGAATCCCTTATTGTGCATGAACAAGACATTTGCGAATACATGCCTAACAAATGTTTGATTTTGCTTTGTACATGCCTTACAAGTTACTTATACAGGAACATTGTATGTATTAGTGCTAATAGATGTGTCCCTAAAATAAAGTGTAACCAGTACTATTTTAGTTAACTTTTCCGTGACTATTACAGTGTTCGACTGGTGGAACGGCGTGCATTATGGGGCTACATTACATGGTGGCCCCTCGCGGCCCAAGGTGTCACAAGACAGTCCTGTGTCTACATATATCGCTGTGCCCTAGCCAAATGTTGACAAATTGGTGTGGCGGAGGGGACTGAGGGATATGTGAAAACCTAAACATAATGGCATGGTGTCATATTTCATGACATGCATTTTCTATTTGTGACTTCTCTGTTACTTATTAGAAGTTGGAGCTGATTACATTATTTGAGTTCAGTTAACATTGTGAAAGGTGAAAAATTATGAGCAAGACTTTTTCCCCTCAATATTTAACTGACCTTGCCATAGCCACTTTCAGCGATAGCCCTCGCAGCCCCAACATAATTCTTCATTTGCAGTTTCCACGGGCTGATTAAGCACATAATATAATAGATCAAATTATTCCATGCAATTATTAGAAAACAGTATAATTACAGTACTGTACATACAATAGACCTGTGGAAATGTACAGTAGTAGGATTGAAACATTTGGGATGGGAAGGGGAATGTTAATGACTCATTTTGTTGTTGTAATGCTTGACAATGTCTTTGTCTTCACTGCTTATAGCCATATATATGAGGTTTTTTTGTTCTATGCCTTGATATTGTAATGTTTGCAATGTGGAGCTATGGAATCTTTTTTTCTCCTCATCCTTACCCAATGTTGTCTAACACTTGTTGTCTAAAACCAAGATTTGTGATGGTGGATGCGCGCAGTGCGCAGCGGTCCCAGGAGTACTAAACTTTGTATTAGTTTTTGCTGCTACTAAGTATTGTACCCGAAACACAATTTCGTTGCCTTTTTGACAATGACAATAAACTCTTGATTGATTGATTGATTGATTGGTAATGCTCCAACAGTTCTTGGTGAATGTTTAATAATGTTTCCTCAACCCTGCAGCTCTACAGCTCCCCTGTTTTACACCCAGAGGAACTCTTGAAACAGCTGAAGCTTGTCATCCCACATTAGTGACGCACACAGTTGACTGGCTGCCAGAGAAAGAAAGCTCAAGAGACTCCGAAAAAGAAGAAGAGGATTTAAGTTCGTAATTGTCTTCATGAATGCGTGAAGTGGAGCCACAGGGAATTGATTTAAAGTACAGGATCGTATTATTTCCACGTAGGATTTTGCAATTCCATGTGATTCGTGGAGTTCAATACCGTGCCTGGTGCCCCATGGGTGTCTTGTGGGTGCAATTGCTGGCTTTCTTCTTGGGCGTTTTGGGTCTGCTGGGGACAGTGGTGGCCACACTCATGCCACAGTGGCGCCGCACAGCGTTCGTTGGCTCAAACATAATCACCGCCGCGTGTTACATGAAGGGCCTGTGGATGGACTGTGTGTGGCACAGCACGGGGATTTACCAGTGCGAGCCACACCGCTCCATGCTGGCTCTGTCCCAGGACCTCCAAGCCGCCCGGGCGCTCATGGTCCTCTCTTGCGTCACCTCCGTCCTGGCCATAGCACTGGCCACCGTGGGCATGAAGTGCACGCACTGTGCGGAGGGCCGGAGCGGTAAGCACTCCATGGCCAGGTGTGGCGGCGGAGGGGGATTCCTCTCTGCGGGACTCTGCTGCCTCGTCGTCATGTGTTGGACCACGACCAACGCCATCCGAGATTTCCACAACCCCCAGCTGGCCATCAGCATGAAGTATGAGATCGGCTGGTCCGTCTACATCGGGTTTGTCTCCGGCTCGCTCAGTGTTGTTGGTGGTGTTGTGCTTTGTTCGACCCATGAGAAATCCTCCCGCCTGCCCAGACGTCCATGCACCCTCAATGGTTTGCCTCCCGCTGCAGCGCCCACCTACCAGCGCCATGCCGCCTACAATGGCAACCACACCCCCTCCCCCACTTCCGTTTCCAGTAGTGGCTACAGACTGAACGATTATGTTTGAACCAGGGCTTTGAACCGTTATTTTTTTCCAAACGTTCCGTTCCGAACAGAAATGGAATTATAACGTTTCCGGTTATGAGTTCCACCAATAAATTGACGTCCCCGAACCGGTTAGAGCAAAAAAATACTGTTCCCGGAACGGTTCATTTCGTTCCTGTCAGCTGATTAAAGAAAGACGAAAGTGCAAATGAGTCAGCCTACATTCCAAACTGTTTATTCAAGTGGATGAAAAGAATATCCTCCAGAATTTTGTCATTCAGGGACGACCTAAGCGGAGAAGCGGAGAATAAAACTCAACTAGAAATGCATTCTCACAGAAAATGCTGGAAGCGGGCTTGCCTTTTGGGGCAGAGATGAAACAAAGTACTATTGAGAAAACAAAGCTGAAATAAATCTTGGAAAAACTCCATCCACCCAGTCAGAAGTTATGGGCCAAACAATTCAGCCATCTTGGATTCAGCCATCTTGAAAGTGTTGTAGCTCTGCGTTTTGGGGATATACTAAATGACATACATGGTATTTTAAGTTGGCTAAGGAACACTGCATATGATATAATTTTGAAAATCAACATGGCTTCGAGCGGGATTCGAACTCACAACCTCCATATCTGTAATCCAACCCCTTTGCCATTGATATTAAATGACATACAATACATGATATTTGAAGTTGGCTAAGGAACACTGCATATGATATCATTTTGAAAATCAACATGGCTTCGACTGGGGTTCGAACCTCCAACCCCCATATCCCTAATTCAGCACATTTGCCATTCATACTAAATGACATACATGGCATTTTAAGTTGGCCAAGGAACACTGCATATGATATAATTTTGAAAGTCAACATGGCTTTGACTGGGATTCGAACCCCCAACCTCCATATCTGTAATCCAGCACATTTGCCATGCATACTAAATGACATGCATGGCATTTTAACTTGGCCAAGGAACACTGCATATGATGTAATTTTGAAAATCAACATGGCTTTGACTGGGTTTCGAACCCCCAACCTCAATATCTGTAATTCAGCACATTTGCCATACATACTAAATGATATACATGGCATTTTAAGTCGGCCAAGGAACGCTGCATATGATATAATTTAGAAAATCAACATGGCTTTGTGTGGGTTTCGAACCCTCAACCTCCATATCTCTGATGCAGCAGCATGCATTACCACTAAGCCAAGCAGCTAATTATCATGCATAGTCCAGCAAGACTATATTACATTGCATTGCAGAGCTGAACAATAGGCTTCTAGAATGCTTGCTCGCACCTGCTCGTTAAGAATGGAATCTTGAGACAGTGACAGTTGAAATGGAATCCTTCACTGGCTGCACCTGTTGTGATTGACTGAAAGACAGTTAGTATTGAGCCTTTAACAGGGGAGAAAATGAGAATGAGTTTTTTTGTCTTTACAACATCGTTGTAAAAAAACTAAAAGGAGTTGGCACGTGTCCTTTTCACAGATCGGAGTCATGCTTGTGATCTCTCTAACAGTCTTTGAATTAAGTTTATAGGTGAAAGGGTTCAGGCACAAATGGACCTCCGTGTGGGACATGCGCTGATCTCTTGAAAAATGCACTTTTCAAAAGACTGGGATTCTCCATAGAGCCAGGCCTGTTTTTTTTACAAACCTGCCATTTAAAAAGTATTGGGAGTTGGGAGATGAAACTTTCACAATTTGGAGACATCCCATAGAGCTCGCTAACAACGCGTCAACTAAACTTCTAGGTGAAAGTGTTGATGTTTTATGACCGAAAAAGCCTCCTACACTCTAATCTCTAGAGTGGCGGAACCTTGGTTCATGGAGGTTCCACCACTGTTTCCAATGGGGACCCAGGCTTTCACTAAATCGCCAAAAACGGGAAAACGACAAGAGACACGGAGAAGCCTATAACGAAACGCGATCTCCAAGCCGAGCCGGTCGTTTTAGTGTTTGAACGGTGTCTCTATCTCGAAAGGCCTAGGAGGAGATCCATTTTCTATTTTTACTGTCCCTGTACAAGAGAACCAATAAACAGGACTTAGAGATTACTATAATCGGGCCTTGCTCTGCAAGAGCTCTGCTCTTGCTCCGCAAGCCCGCTTAATGATGAAAATGCACGCTCCACGCTGACTTGGGTCACGGGGAGCGGTATGATGGACATTGTGAGTTTGTGCATATTTAAAGCGGCCATGGATGCCCAATAACGCCAAACGTTCTCGGTGCGCTTTACACACGCTTCTCTGCAATGTCTTGCAATGATGCAATGGAAACTTTGCCCTTTTGTATGGCAGTGGTTTCTCTTATTTAAGATGTGGAGTGGAGACTTTGTAGTCTCTCTCCATTCAGTCAGAGAATGTCAGATGTCACACAGGGCGTGAACCTCAGCCGTCATGGTTACGTGCGCAGGAAAATAATTACTTTTTTTTTTTTTTGAGGAACGGTATTAACCAGTATTAATCGGTTACCATTATTTTTAAATAAGTGTTTCCGTTCCAGAACATAAAAAATAATAACGTTTCCAGTTTCGTTTCTGTTCCCTGTAAAATACAAAAAGTTCCCGGTTTTCGTTTTCGTCCTTGAACCAGTTCAAAGCCCTGGTTTGAATGGCGTTGACAAGTGTTTTCCGTTGCTAAATATTTAAGTGTGAACTGTGTTCTTTCTGAGAATTAACTGTCTAACACAAAATCACGCCTAAATAAATAACAAAATTACATTTTGAACTTTGAACTTGAACTGAAGTCATTTATTTAGAGAGAATGTTAACAGTTGGAAAACACATGTAGATATTGACCATTTGGACATCAAAAAGTTCTCAAAATGTCTTCTTCAGTTGCCACATCATTGAGTCACTGGTGTAGGTCAGAAAGACAGTTTACCATTGCTTGAAGCTAATTGCAAATGTTTTCGTCCATCCATGCAATTGATTTTCAGTTCTGTCCGTATCAATTGCTTTTTGTTTTATAGAGCATAAGTATACTTTATAATGTGCAAAAAGCAATGCTGAATTGTACACAACCAGTTGCATGGATATGATAACGCATTTGCAGTTTTCTTAAAGCAATGAGAAACTGACTTTTTGAAACGATGATGTGACCACTGAACAAGAAGTTTTGATAATTTCGATTCCGATGTTTGAAATCATGTTGTCAGTTAAATAGTGCCCTTCGGAAGGTGTTGATGTCAGATCTGGTTTAGGTTTGGTGACAAATGTTGTAAAATAGACTATGTAAAATGTGAGATTGATCACAAAAGACTGCATCAACATTTAAATTATAACTAGGACAGGTATTGTCATTGGAAAATAGAGAAAATAACTGTCTCCTGTTGAGGTGTTCACATGCACCCCTTTCTACTTGTTTTGATGGCCTATGTGTAAAAAATATAGAATTGTACATTGAAATTGAAACAGACACTGACATATAAAGTACCGGTATACTTACTCTATTATAAATTGTTAGTGAATATTGTCATTTTATGTGTAGCAGGGCTTGACACTAACTTTTGCCCTTGCTGGCCACTGTGGCTAGTGGTTTTCCAGAGTCACTAGCCATCCAGCTATTCTACTAGCCAAAAATTAGATTTTGTTTGTTTGTTTGTTTATTATGACGCTGTACATCTAACCTTAGAAGATGAGTGCATAGCTTTCTACATGGAAATAAATCAAACAAATAGAAACTGAGTAGCTGAGCCTTTTCTTATACTTAAATGCAAACAATTGATACACAAGGGGAGAAGTGCAGAATCGGCTATTCTCGTATGACATGCCATAGAATAAGCTATACCTGCCAAATTGGCTTGTGACACTGATATTGTTACCAGCCAAAGCCAAGTTTTACCAGCATTTGGCCGGTTGGCTAGTGCCAGTGTCAAGCCCTGATGTGTAGCATAATTATGCAGGGTACAAAAAGCATAGAGTAACCTGTGTGACGTAGTACAGTGCCATTACATGCCTGTTTTCTCTATGAAATGCTGCTTCCTTTTACCACCTTTCATTAGAGAAAGTCTAGATTTACCTGGGAGCAATTTAACAATTCAGATTATATTTACAGACAAAAATCTAATGGCAATTGAGCTGCAATAATAACGGGACATGGAAAGTACCGCAGGGTGGCGTTGTTGGCCTTGTTTTTGTAGTTTTGCCTTGGGCTAGATCTCCATTCATTTGCCATCTATTCAAGACGGTTCTAACATATTTTGATCCACACAAAAATAATTGCCAGGCCTAATTGTGTTCTGAAATGCTCGAATTATAATCTATGTTGTTGTGTCAAGCCGAGCAAAGTAGCCGTCCGTCCACAGAATCACTACATTTGGCTCATTTGCACACGCAGGACAATCGTGAAATGTGGAAAGCTATGTGTGCGTCTGTTATGTGGATTAGGCTAGGTTACAAAGTTTCTTTGCAAGCTGTAACTCGGAACTTGCTTTGATGGCAATGTAGGCCTAATGTGAGGCTACTTATTTATGTCTCGTGACTGGAAGCACAGGTCTAGGTCTGTGACTGGAAGTGCGCGATGAAAAAGAAAGGTAGGCCCAGTTTCCGCCTGCTCCAAAATTTCAGCACCATGGACAGAGGCAGTTGCCAAAGGCGTGTCTCGGAGCAGCACATTTCGAAAAGAAGTTATTAAACCATTTAAACAGAGCATGCTGCCGCTTTCACAAATACCCCACAGCAGGCCTTTTCTTTTTCTTTCTTTCTTTTTTTTTTTTTTTTTTGAAAACTGTCTATTGGATAAATGAAATGCGCATACTTGAATGAAAAAAAATGTATCCCATCAAAGTAGGCTATAGTTATTATTAGTTGTGTTTTTAGTTCATAATTTTTAACCATCCCGGTTCCTCAAAGATGTGGTCCTCATCTGGGCTATCTGACAGCCTTATTCATAAAGTGGGCTCTCTCTGACGTTCATCTTCTTCCGACCTCTGACGAAAACGGCTCCCTTAAAAGACACTGCTTGGAAATACGCACGGATTTTCCTTGGATTACTCTCTCCCTTCATTCACGTCAAAGGAATTGTTGTGTTTGACACATTTTAGGAGCTTCCACCAAGACAGTCTTCCACAGAGGTAGGTTCCTTAATGGTGTTGAAAAATCTGCAGCCTAGAGGTGTGTTGAGTAAAGTTTATAAGCAGAATGGTTGTGAAAATATAAGTGTCCAATTTCTTATCTTTTTGAGTAGGCCTATTCAGAGATAATTAATGTACTGAAATAAGTAAGATACTGCCCAGCATTACATCAAACTGTGAATTAGCCTATGCTTGCTTCATGTGTAGCCTAATTTGGCGAGGTCCTTGGATATGTGTAGCCTAGGCTGCGTAGGTTAAGTGACAAATTATCACGATTTCTTATTTGATCCCTATCAACAGGCAGTGCCTGGATGACAAAATATAGCCAATGGTCTCTGATGCCTGCATGACTTCGTTAAAGTGATTGCCTGTTCCTCAGATTACATACAAGGCAAAAGTAAAAAATAATCATCATCATTATTTAGAATTATATCCAGCATAACGTTGTATCTCTAAAGTCTTGAAAGGGATCACTAATTAGGCTATCTCTTTGGTGCGTTGCTTTTCACTCGTGTTTAACTATTCCGTCAGGTCTCAATGAGCATCGGGTCGTCCGGGAGAGTCTGATTCAGCTGTAGAGGATGGCCGTCCACGCAGAGGGACTGGTGGCAATAGTTATCTTCTATCTGCTGATCTTGGTCGTGGGGATATGGGCTGCGTGGAAAAACAAAAACTCCGGTGGGGAAGGCGCAGACCAAAGCGAGACTATTATGGTTGGTGGAAGGGATATTGGATTATTTGTTGGTGGATTCACCATGACTGGTAAGTGGAGAGACGGTACGATTTGTCCAACTGTAACTTGGATTGCGCGCATGATATGTGAGCAAAAGTAGGATGCAACGAGTGCATGTGTGAGTGGGTACGATACTCTGAACTTTGAGTTACAATTTGTTTAGAAGACTGTCGTCGAAAAGTCACATTATTTCATTATGGTTTTTTTTTTTGTTGTTGTTGCCAAGGCAGACAGTTTTATCAAGGGGTTTTGCGCATGATGCTTCATATGCTTAATCTTTTGCGGTATGTGGAATGATAGGAATCCATAAGTCACATCACAATGAAAAAAAGATAAACCTGCAAACTAACTTGTTTATGGTTTTATTCTCCAGCAACTTGGGTCGGAGGGGGTTACATCAACGGCACAGCTGAGTATGTGTATTTGCCCGGATTTGGACTGGCCTGGGCACAGGCTCCATTTGGATATGCCCTGAGCCTGGTAGTAGGTATGATGACACATGGACGAGAGACATGGAAACCCCTCGGTGCTTTGTCATGCACAGACTATCGTAACACAACACATCATGTGAGCACAGCAGCTCTGCCACTCTAACCCCCTTTTACAGAGGAGGAACATTTTCAACAAGGATGTGCAAGGATTTGTTATGTGCATTAAGATACAAGTGCAAGCCGAAATAAAAGTGTTGAAAATATACAAAATAAATGTAAAAAAAAACCTGTAAGGGAAAACAAAACCATCTATTGAAAGCTCCACATGTTTCGTCTGTTATGTGTCCAAACATTATTTTATTGCTTTTAATTGTGAGGCTTTGTAGATCATGCTCTGATATTATTGCCACTGTTGATCTGTCCATATAGGTGGCCTGTTCTTTGCCAAGCCCATGCGCTCCAAAGGATACGTGACCATGCTGGACCCCTTTCAGCAGATTTACGGCAAGAGAATGGGAGGACTGCTCTTTATACCTGCTCTCATGGGCGAGATCTTCTGGTCCGCCGCCATTCTCTCAGCTCTAGGTATTGAACGAATGAATGAATGAATGAATGTATGAATTTGTTTGACTATTTTGATGTAAAAAAGATGATACAGCAACTGAACCATACATTAGAAGAAAGAAATAGTCGGGGATAACACAAAAAAAAGCCCTAAGGCTTATTTCCATTGTGGCCCCTAGACTATTACAGACTGATTACCTCACTCCCTGCTTAAATTAATGTGTTGGAGTATATATCTAAAGGGAACATGAATGAAATGGAAATAGAACCAGAAATGGAATGGAAATATTTTTGTCATCTATTGCAATATGCAGTACGTAAGAAATAGATCAATTAATGGATGACCGACAGAAAAGTATGCATATGGATATTTGTAGGCTAACAAGATATTATGACTTTTGTTTTGTGACAGGAGCTACACTGAGTGTGATAGTGGATATCAACATCAACATGTCTGTGATAATCTCAGCATGTATTGCCATCTTTTACACCTTGGTCGGTGGCCTTTATTCTGTAGCCTATACGGACGTCGTTCAACTCTTCTGTATATTTGTGGGCTTGGTGAGTGCTCGACTCTCAAATATTGTAACGTCACTCAGTTACCATACACTATTCCAAAATGAAAATCTGTTCCAAATTCTTGCCTCGAATATTCACACCTTCAATGGTTGGTTGACTTCTGCACTAAGGGTTTGAGTATTGCTTTATAATAGTGCTTTGTTAGATTTTGAACATATTGTGATAGTATACTTTAAAGTACATATAGAGAACTTGCAGATAGACGAGTCAGCAATAGAGGTGAGGATCAATTATCTGTAATTTTTGGACGTTACTGCATATGGCAGGCCTAGTATATGGAATTATTATAAACCAAGACACAGAGAATTTATTGACACACAGATTGTAGGTAATATGTTGTATATTTGGAGTGAGAGGTCAGCACAATTAAAATCCTTTTTGTTTTCTTTTATTATTTCATGGCTGTATTACGTTTTGACTTCAACATTCTTCATCATTCATCTGATTAAGACTATTGACGTTGAAACGTAATCCAGCCATGAAATAATAAAAGAAAACAAAAAGGATTTTAAGTGTAATGACCTCTCACTCTGAAACTACAGTCAGCCTTTGTCCTGCACCTTTTCCTTGGATGTGCACAATCTTCACCTTCAACAATATGTTGTATCTTGCCATACTTTCTTTCTAGTGGATCAGTGTGCCCTTTGCTCTCTCCCACCCTGCTGTGGCTAGCATCAGTGTCACCGCTACGAAGGAGGTGTACCAGGCCCCGTGGCTCGGGCACATTTTGCCCTCGGCGGGGTGGATGTGGATGGACAACTTCTGCCTTTTGGTAATTTCTTTTTCTTTTTTTAAAGCATTTTTTCGGCCTTTTGGGCTTTATTAGGACAGGACAGCATGAGAGGAGACAGGAAACAATTGTGAGAGAGATGGGGAAGGGCTGGGAAATGACCCCGGCCGGACTCGAACCGGGGTCCCCGTGAGCATGTACTGTAAGCCCAAATGTGGGGGACCTTTTGGTAATTTCGCTCATACACATACAGTATGTTTGAAAAAGCCTGAGAGACTGAAATGTTCACACTTGTTGAAAAGTTCAACATACGGGTATGAAAGGTGGGGATTACATTACTGGTATTTTGTTTATAGCCTACTCAGTCAGCACAATATTGCCTCTTTTCCACTGCAGTTGTCCCTGTCATGCCCAATTGAAAAGCAAAAAGTGCTAGCTGAGTCACGCTGTGTCGAGCTGTAGGCCTACCAGAAAAAACATATACAATACCTGTGTACGGATTGGACGAGATGAGGATGTGTTGACCACTGACAGAGGTGTCAAAAGTTGAAGTAAAAAAAAAGAAACACAGTTTCCTTCCAACTAGGGCTGCACGATATTAGAAAAATATGTGATACACAATAACATGACTGTATACTGCAATATCAATATTACTCACGATATTTAATATATACATATATTTTCCCCTCTCTACTTGCCATTCTACACTTTATCATGTATAAAACAACTGAGAACAATGTTTTATTGCCAACATTATTTTTTATTAGGGAAAAACATGGCTAATATACAGCATCAACTTAAAATGTCAACATTTCTAATGCATTTTTTAACCTTCTCACCAAATTTCCTGTCATTGAAACTTAAAAACTGTTTGCGATATGTGCACAACTTTTGCGATACGTGTATCGCAAGCCGTGATATCGTGATATCGATACATTTTCGACATATCGTGCAGCCCTACTTCCAACACAGGTAACTTATCTGAGTAACCATTACAGTAAACCTGTGCACTTGTACTATGATCAGCTGACCCTGTTTTCAGTGTTTTTCAGTAACAACACAGTCTATCTACCGTATCTCATTACTAACAATGATGTAAATTATGTAACAGCCATGTAACATAATGTGCTAGTGTTGTACTTTCACCATGAATTTGCTTTTGCTTTTTACTTGTGACACCTCTGCCCTCTGCCCAGTGATAGGCTGTGTGGGTTACGGTCTCGTGCAGCTGTCCTTATGATGCCATCCTTTCTTCCTGTAGATAATGGGGGGCATCCCCTGGCAGGTGTATTTCCAGCGTGTTCTGTCCGCCTCTTCTGCCACGTACGCGCAGGTGCTGTCCTTCCTCGCCGCCTTCGGCTGCATCGTCATGGCAGTGCCCTCCGTCCTCATCGGAGCCATAGGGGCCTCCACAGGTAAACACACTCATCACTACTCATCACTACCCTACAAACGCAAAGTGGAGAAACTACACATTTTGTCAAAATTAAGATTAGACTGAGAATGGTCTTCTTTTCACCCCCTTTATTTTGTGACAAAGCCTTATGGTCCAAATGTGTCCTGTTTTAGAGATATTGCTGTGTCAAATTCACAGTAACTACAATATCCAACCTAATACCAAGGCTTTGAAGGCCTTTTTCTCAGTTTCAATGTTGGCGTAGTTACTGCACTTTGCCTTTGTTGGGCAGTACACACTGTTACATGCTGTACATACTATTAACACTCGTGCAGCCTGATATGAAATATGACTGATGTGAATTATGTAATGGATGTGTGGAAGTGTTTTGCAGTCTGTTTGCATGGTATTGTCAAACATATTTTGTCAAAATGTTATTGCCGTTTCAAATCTGTGATATTGATGTGTCAAATAACTACAGCATCTAACCTAATACCAAGGCTTTAAAGGCTTTCTCAGTTGGCGTAGTTACTGTACTTTGCCTTTGTTGGGCAGTACACACTGTTACATGCTGTACATACTATTAACACTCGTGCAGCCTGATATGAAATATGACTGATATGAACTATGTCATGGATGGATGGAAGTGTTTGCAGTCTGTTTGCATGGTATTGTCAAACACATTGTGTCTATTTTTTTAGTAAGAAGAAATAGCCAAAGTAGTAACTATAGTAGTAAAACATAGGAAGTACATACACTGCTTCCAAGAAAATACAAGATGGAGCTGTATTCCTGTCCAACCACATATAGACACTACTGATAGATAAGATCAACTTGTTCTTTCCTGACTTTTCGAGCAAATCTGTTGTGAAGGCATATTCACTTCTGTATGACATCTTACTGTATGTCTACACAAGCTGATTTCTCAGATCAAAGCATTTTTTTATGCTGTAATGTTTTATTTTTCATGATGTTGTTTATTTCCACTGAGAAAAGTAGATTTTTCTTAGAACATTTTATACACCAGTAAAATCCCCCTGTGAGAGCTGGTCCCTCTAGTTGGCTGGATGGAAGAAATTGACTCGAGATCTTGAGGAAAGCGATATGAGTCTGCCTATTAAACGACAACAGATGGCTCTTGTCATCCATTATTGAGCAGTGCTCATTTAACCAAGACTTGTGTAAACGCTCCGTCTGAAGGGGCTTAATTAATTTCGTTCATCAGAAGTAATACCCTCAGAGACAGAGTAAATCAGTGACAGTTAACAATATTGTTCAGAAGTGAAAACCACTGACTGATAAAAAAAATATGTCATGGATGGATTGGCGTGATGGGAAGTGTTTCCAGTCTGGTAGCATGGCATAGTATATGGTATATTACAAATATCTGTACTAATTTTAAGCTAAAATGATTTTTAAAATTGGGTGGGTACAAATGAATTCCAGGACTTTTTGCATATTACAGTGCATTCATTTCCCAGCTCTCGTTACTTGTGCCATTACATTTTGTCTGGGAGCATTGAACAATGTTGCTGACCGATACCTTTCCTTTCAGTGATCTTTTGTTTGGTCCATCACCTGTGCTAATGATGTGCGCGCATTGTCTTACTGTTTGCACTCAATTGTTTTAACAGATTGGAACCAGACCACATACGGCTCTATCCCACCAATGGAAAACGAGCAGTCCGACATGATCCTACCCATAGTGCTCCAGCACCTGTGCCCCTCCTATGTCTCCTTCTTCGGCCTGGGGGCAGTGTCCGCAGCCGTGATGTCATCAGCCGACTCCTCCATTCTCTCGGCCAGTTCCATGTTTGCCCGAAACATCTACCAGCAGGCTTTCCGCCAAACTGTAAGAGAACACTGCAGGCATTCTTGCGGTTTGTTGTCATTTTGGTTAGATGCTCCATTTTACAGGGCTGGACTGGCCATCTGGCATAGCGGGCATTTCCCGGTGGACCCTGCACCCTTGTGGACCCCTATTTTCAGAAATGTATATATTTTACATTTCTGAAAATATGGGCACACAAGGGTGCAGGGCCCACAGGTGTGTCAGTTCTGCGTCGCTAATTATTAGGGGCCCTTTCAAGCCAAAAGTGCCCGGGCTTTTTTTCTCCCCCATTTCAGCCCTGCCATTTACCCATAACTCTTGATGACAATGGGCAATTTACAATGGCCCACAATGTCAGGGTTACTTTGAGGATCACAACCACACTATCCCAAGCAACACCCTCTGGAATTATTTAGATCTTGAATTCAGTTATGAAACTGTTTACTATGGTAGCTGAAAGACTAACCATAATCACGTAAATATTTCAGCTATTATCATCAGTATTGTGAACATTGTGTTCGCATGTATGGACAAGTTGTGAGCTATGGGATTGTTTCCTACTCCAGTTGGATTATTTGCATATCAATCACAATCCGGTTTGAACAGAGTAACATCATGACACACTTTTTTTTAATGAAGTTGCAACATTTCCTTTCATCACTTGTGCGTGACATCTGTGTCGTCGAAATTAGAATCAGGTCTGTTGGAATTCTGCTTGGAACAAGACCATGCCGTGCATGTGCATGTGCAGTAAATATGGAAAAATATGAATACAATTCAACATGTTTTTTAGAATGCTGGAATAATGACTGACAGGTTACCTCGTCTGAGCAGTTTTTGAACAGATGTTGCTTTTGTTTCCGCCAATTAACATGCATAATACAACTTCTTTCCATTTCTTGTTAAGAAGACAGTATTTTAAGGTTTTTTTCCTTTATTGAGGATAGGAAATGTAAGATTATGACAGGGAGAGAGAGAGAGAGAAAATGGGAAGGTTTGAAAATAACCAGACTGGATTCAAACCAGAGTTCCCATGGCCAAATAGCCCATTTATGGGCTGTTGCATTTGCGTGATGCACCACTGCATCCCCACACAATATCAAAGAAAGATGTCAGCTCTCGTGAAATGTTTTGTGGAGTGATGGCTCCAGGGGAGTGGTGCACAAAATACTGTATTCCCAGTAGAGTTCGCTATCTTGGTTTTATATAAGGGGTCTTCCCCATTCTATTATTTCTACTTTGCATTGCATTTGGCAGACACTTTTTAAGTAAAGTGACTTACAATCTAGGACATGATCATAGCCAACATCACCAGCAGGTACAATGTGCACAGGAGATATACAGAACAAAAAGTGCAGATGCTAAGTAGGGGTTAGTTTTTCTTTTAAAGGGATACTGTCCCATTTTTGGAAATAAGCTTATTTTACACCTCCCCTTGAGTTGAATAATAGGCTTTTACCGTTCTTCTGTACTTTCGACCGTTCTCTGGGTATGGCAGTGCAAATTTTACCCCCATGCTAGCAGTTAACATTGAGTCCTATGAGACCAGTTCGCGGCTAACTGGTCTCATAGGACTCAATGTTAACTGTTAGCTTGGAGGTAAAATGTGCACTGCCATAACTAGAAAACGGTTGTGAATACAGGAGAAAGGTAAAAGCCTATTATTTAACTCAAGGGGAGGTGTAAAATAAGCTTATTTCCAAAAATGGGACAGTATCCCTTTAAGTACATTAATACAGGGGTAGAAGAGGACACATACACACATAGACATACACATCACGGGCAGTCATGGGTGAGCGGTTAGGGCGTCAGACTTGCATCCCAGAGGTTGCCGGTTCGACTCCCGACCCGCCAGGTTGGTGGGGGGAGTAATCAACCAGTGCTCTCCCCCATCCTCCTCCATGACTGAGGTACCCTGAGCATGGTGCCGTCCCACCGCACTGCTCCCCATGGGGCGCCACTGAGGGCTGCCCCCTTGCACGGGTGAGGCATAAATGCAATTTCATTGTGTGCAGTGTGCAGTGTTCACTTGTGTGCTGTGGAGTGCTGTGTCACAATGACAATGGGAGTTGGAGTTTCCCAATGGGCTTTCACTTTCACTTTTTCATCATGCCATAGAGTCTGGCAGAGTCATGCCATGGAGTCTGACTGGGGCAGCTCAAGCATTGCAGTACGAACATGAACACATCTATCTACATCTATGGAGTGTATATGAATAGATGTGTGTATATGTGTTGTATGTGATGTCTGAGAATGTTAATGTGTCTATGTGTGAAAATTGTGTCTATATGTATAAGCAAAGGAGATGTGTGCTACAAGTTCTAACCTGATGGAACTGAACAGTCTGATGTGAAAACAGATATTCCTATGGGACAATAAAGAATCGAATCTATTGCTTCTTTGTTGCACTGTAGGCGTCCGACTGGGAGATCATATGGGTGATGAGGATCACCATCTTTGTGTTTGGAGCGGCGGCGACCGCCATGGCCCTGCTGACCGGCACGGTGTACGGCTTGTGGTACCTGAGCTCAGACCTGGTCTACGTCATCATCTTCCCTCAGCTGCTCAGCGTGCTCTTTGTGAAAGGCACCAACACGTACGGCTCCGTGGCCGGCTACGTCTTTGGGCTGCTGCTGCGTATCGGGGGCGGGGAGCCGTACCTCAAGCTTCCCCCATTCATCTGCTACCCGGGCTGCTACATCGAGGAGAAGGTCCACCGCCTCACCAAGGAGGTCGAGTACTTCACCGTGCAAAAGTTTCCCTTCAAAACGGTCTCCATGCTCGCGTCCTTCTTGGGCAACGTGGCCTTCTCATACCTGGCCAAGTATCTCTTTGAGAGCGGGACGCTGTCGCCAAAATATGACTTCTTGGACGCGGTCCTGTCCAAGCACAGCACGGAGATCATGGATAAGACCACCCTGGTGGGCAAAGACAACATCAACCTCTCGGAAATGGCCCCGGTCAGGGCTCGACACAGCACGGCGTTGGCGGGAACCTTCACCAATACTGAGGCCCTCAGTGACGAGGGAGACTCCAGTCCAGAGTCCATCAATGAACATGACTAAAAACGTTTCCTTAGCTGTGAACAGCAGCAGCAGCCCCTTAGTAGATGCCCCTGTGTTGCCTTTTCGTTTCTCTGAGAAGATATTATATTTTTTGTTTGTGTACAGTAGTAGTTGCTTATTTCCATTTGCCCTGTTATTAAAAAAGTGAGATAACACATCAGAAGAGTCTTTACCACAGTAAGATGTACTATGGAGGACGTAACGTCATCGTGTAACAAGGTGGGAATGAAGCCGAATCCTTTTGAGATCTACTTTTGGGTATGTACAATTCTGATTTTCACTTTTGTTGAATTTGTCAACCTGATCAAGTATTGTCCTGATATGTGGAGCAATAATATTTTGATAGGGATTATATTATATACTGTAAATAACTTATATTTTGTTATATTTTCTGAATCATTTAGCTCTTGATGAGTAATGGTTAATTGAATTAGCGTTATGTTGAAGTTTAAAAATGTCCTATTGTGCTGTGGACAAGCAACCAACATGTTGCTGTGGTATGAAAACCTCGTCAGTGCGCTTAGACACTGCAATGCCAATGACTCAATCATCTATCTCGTGCCAAATTGAAACCTTTTTGCCAGTGATATTGATTTCAAGAGCATTTCATTTGCTGTTGGCTGTATTAGATGAAATCCCAGCTTTGCTGTGTTTTTGTTTTTTAAACCAGTCAGCCTCAGTACTGATAAAACCCCATATGTATAAAAAATATAATTTTGATTTACTTAATTTATACATTTATTTTATTTATATATGACACTGCCTTCTGAGCAGTGGTATTTTCGGCTGTGTTGATTGTGAATGGCACAAACCAGGGTTCCTGTTTTTGGATGGTCCTCCACAAGAATCACGAGACTCAGTGTCAACATGATGTTGAAAATTGGTTAACGGTTGTAATCATGGTGAACACTGGTGTTGGAGTTGGAGTTGGTTAAATACAGTTGACAAGTTTACCCGAAAAGTAAAAAGGAATGTTTTATTAAATACTGTCGGTGACCCAAAATAGGCAATAGGATAAGTTAAGCTGTCACACAAATACGACAGTACATTAATTAAATGCTAGAAATAAAGACAGTTTGAAAAAAAATTACCCCGAAGTGCAATTTGTGCAGATGTGGTGTTCTGTGTTGGAAGTCTGTTTTTCTGTATCTTGACATCAGTGTTGTCATGCGTTCCGCAGTGTGTAGTCAGTGAGGTCTGACCTTAGTAAAAATAAATAAATAATTGCCTTAATTTTGTTTTTTGGGACCTAACGCCTGATTGTTTGTGTCAGTAAATGTATCAGGCAGGTTGTTTAGACTTGGATGTGAATGTACACTCCCCTATTGAGCATAGAGGTAATCAACAAAAAGCATTTTGTGTCATGTGTGAGCGTAAATCCATTCAGAAACTGAAATGTCAGATAGAAAACTTCCAGCAAGTTCATTCACTGGCAATGTATCTATGGTTATTTGATGTAATGGCAATGTATATTTTTGTGTGATTAACATAATACATAGAAATAATACAAACTAGTAGTGCAGTATTATGCTCAGGTTAAATACCTGACATTTTTCTTTCTTTGAGTACATTGTTTCTATCAGTACGTGAAGAGCAACTGAAAGTAAAAAATATATTTATTTATTTATTTATTTATGCAAATGTGAACAAAATCTATGATTACAAAAACAATATATGTGGGTTACAGAGAATAAACAATGTTATTTTAACATGCTTTACTGCCTGTTGATTCAGCAGACAATGCTACCAAAAAATATAAAAGATTAGTTTTAGGCTTTAGACCTGGAACATTTTTTGTTTGAGAATGAAGCCATCAGTGGTCAAAAGGCTCTTTGTCTGCATAGAGGAGATGCCATCCGTTATGTGTCCGTTATTGTGTGTGAACCTTTGACTCTTAATGTGGGCGTGATTGACATATTTGACAGTTGCCTGCCTGCGTTATTAAATTCAGCCGTCTCCTCTGACTGATGGTGCTCTGCAGGTGCACGGCCTCAGATTAAACACTTCAGCAACCAATCAGCCCTCCACTGACAGCACAGCACAGCACAGCACAGCACAGCACAGCACAGCACAGCACAGCACAGCACAGCACAGCACAGCACAGCACAGCACAGCACAGCACAGCACAGCACAGCCACCCAAAAGAGAAATAACAAAAGCGCTACTCCCTCCTGAGCATTTTTAACCTACCTTTTACGGGTGTATATGGTCTTTGGAACAATCATTCTCTCCCTCCCTTCTAATTCTTTTTAAAATAGGTGCCAGCCATAGCTAAGACTTTGTGACTGTTATTTTGAATTACAACATACTGGTGATACTGGTGATACAGAAACCTGTTAACCTTACCAACAAGAACAACAAAAAAATCTGTTTATCAATAAAATAAAGGAGGGGTGTGAATGGTCAACAGAAAATGACCATATTCTGTTGTAGTGCTTAGAGATGTCCAGACTTTTGTGTTTCATGGCATCATTACTGAGAAGATGTCGGCTTCTGTTACCCCAATGATGCTTCTGATTTGAAACAGGCACTGTCCCATGTGCTCTATTGTGTTACCTAACTATCTTACCACAGTGATTACATGTAACTACAGTAAAGCCATGCCTGCTTCTGTTATCCCGACGAGGCTGTTGATATGAAACTGCCCCATGTACTCTATTGTGTTAACGTCCTCTCTATCTTACCTCTGTAATTACATGTAACTAACTCTATGTGCACTGTTTGATATAATCGGGTGGGAAAAGACAAAAAAAACATTATCATGGAATAATTTACCAACCATTGCAGTCAAGAAGATTAAAATGTATTTATTGATGCTACTGTTTTGTACCTTCATGTGCTTCGAAAGGCGTAAATAAGCATTTCATGAATGCATACTTGCATAAATTCATACTTGCAACTTGTTGTATATACTTTCAGTACCTTGTAAAATGAATATGCTTTTGATTTCGCAGGCTTGCTCTGTGTTTGATGTGACACAGCTGTCAGCTGTGGATCAGCCGAATCCCCAGAAAACATCCCTTGTGTGCTCTGCTTTTGCTGATGAAAGACATGCAAGTAGGATTTCACTTTAAAACACGTAAGTGCATTTTTCTGAAAACCAGAACCTTTTCCTTTCAAATCGGATCTGCGTCTTTCCAAAAGTCACCATAAATCAATGAACAGTGAGTGTCATAACAGAAGTAATACTCTGATGTGTGTGATAAATACACCTAGCATTGATCCACTGTTTACATGATGTTTTTAACTCCGAATTAAATAGTTCTGTCGAGTTTGCTTTGATCTTTCCTTCAATTCCGAATTTAGAGGTGTTTACGTGACGTTTTCAAAGCGTAATTAAGCTTTATTCAGAATTAAAGTCAGTTAATTCCTAATTAAATGTCTCATTTAAATGTTGCAATGTAAGGGGTAAAGCTGGTATTGAGACCACTTGCCTAATATGGTTTGTGGGTGAATGGAGAATGTCATTACCTCTTGTTTGAAACTAGCTTTGGAACTGAAGGCCATTGCCATTAGTCTGGGAAATCCCATGCTGCTTTGCACCAAGGAACATAGATTGGAAAAGAATGATTGCTCTCTGGAAAATGCATTGGCCACAGTGTAGTATGGGGGCGTAGCCTGAGGACAAGGTGTGCATGGGCAGTGGGTGCTACGCCATGATGGATTAAAAATGTGGCAACGGAAACTCCACAAAATCACTCTGGATGTCCGGAATTTGAAATGCATTGTGGGTGCGAGCCGCTGCTGCGAGTTCCGGCGCGGTCAAAAGATGATGTCCGGTTGTCAATAGGGGTGTAAAATCTGTAGCCAGGCCACGCCCTTCTAATGACGCAACACCTTCAGCGTTGCTTCTAGTCAGGCCAGGAGCAAGACAAATATAGTTTCTGAGTTCCAGAAAAATTGGGAACTCCTCCCACTTTGTCGGGAAGCAAACAACCAGAAGCAAACCAAGGAAGTAAAGTCAACCATACCGTTTGGGAAATGTTATGCTCTTGGTCAGACCAAATCTCAAATAGATTTGAAAGTCAATGATAATCAGGCTAGTAATCCAGGGCCTTTGTGTCGATTCGATTCTATATCGATTTCTTAGGCCAACGATTTGATTATTTTTAATACTTAAGAATGCTCCTTGATTCAAATCAAATGTTCATATTTTTTTACTTTACAGGCTTAGCTCATGTGTGAAATGTTAAGTAAATGAACAAAAGCTGAAATATCTACCTGCATTTTATTTGAGGAACGTTTCTTTTCGATTCGCACTTGATGACTCGATGTCCATTTAGCTCACTGGAAGGACAGCTACATTTGTACCTTTGCCGTTCCGAACATACCCTAGTTGTCAATGTTCACCTTGTAGCCAAATTAACTACAGCTGTCAGTCAGCCTTAATTGCGGGGGATAATTAATGACAGCTGTCAAAAATTCACAGTGTCCAATGACCTGTTCCACACTCCTGCCCTGGCAGTAGTGGCATTGCACCTTAACATGCAGCCAGTACTGGTGGTAGAAGAAAGTGACTCCGCTTGTGGCCATGCCTTACTACGGTCTTATGACGTCAGTGAGCTGTCTTCTCTGTAGTGTCTTTGCTTCGCACAATCGTTTCGATCGGAAAGACAGCATGGAAGCTCATGCCAAAGCGCTACCCTGACGTAGGGAGCCAATCCAAGAGAAGGAAAGGGTGGAAAGAGGATGACGTGTATTCCTCAACAAATGTTAGCTGCGGTTTGTTTGAATACAGCTGACACAATTGGCTATGGGCTATGTATACGGGCAATAAACAGCCATTGGCAATCGTACACCACACCTCCCTACAAGAAATGTGGTAGGCGTAGGCGGTCTCCAGACCATAATTCACTGGTGATGGTCTGGTGTGAATCAGGCAATATTGCCCTCTCTGTAAAGCACTAAGCAGTTCTCAAGGTGCCCAACGAGACACCTGCCAAAAATCTACACTGACTGCATTTGCCAATACCTTAAATATTCCTTAATATTGACACAGAATTCATAGTTTTTGACATATTTTTTCAACATAGCACCCACACAGTACCTCTGTATATAAGAAGTGAATACTGCTTCTCAGCTGTGTTATTACAGGGTCTGTGTGTTTTGTTTTGTGTTTTGTGTGTGCGTGCTCGCATCTGTGTGTGTGTGTCTGTATGTGTGTGCGTGCGTGCGTCTGTGTGTGTGTGTTCCCTGTGTGTGTCTGTGTTTGTGCGTGCGTCTGTGTGTGTGTGTGTGTGTGTGTGCGTATTTGTGTCAGGGGGAGGTTTGGTAGTTACAGGAAGCCCAAGCCTTCCGCCTCCAGCCCTCTAGGCCGTCGAGTCGAGTCTGAGTTGAGTTTATTAGCGAGAGTGCTGGAAGACAGGGATATAAATTACAGCAGGATTTATTGCAGCTGGAGCTGCTGGTATTAAAAGCTGAACAGACACTTTGTGGAGCGTAGCAGTAGGGAGGCAGGAAGGAGGCAATGGCTCTCTAACCAAGATCTGTTGCCAGCTACTGCTAAGATGTCTGCTGTTTGTCCATGGAGTTCTAAGATAACATAAAATGTTCTAAGATAACATTAAATCTCATCTTGTGTTCTAAGTGTTCTAAGAAAGCATAAAATCTCATATTGCCCTGAACTGATGCAAAACACACTTTTGCTATTACAGATGCTCTGTAGATGATATGCATTTTTTTAAAATAATATTGAAAAGGATATTACATTTAACATCAGTGGATTTGCATTTATTGCTATGATGTCCTCCCCACCAGAGATTGAACTCATTTAGCAGAGGTGCACTGGGGATATCAAACCACAGCCCGTTTGCCTGTAGCGTATAAATCCTATCTCACATGTCAGTAACCAACGTTTAGAGTGCTTTGACAGAAAACATTAGCGCATCACTCATATTATATGGCTTGTTGATGATACATTGATCAAATGTCAAATGTTCACAGATCACGGATGTGTGTACATACAAACACAAGGCTATGACAGCATGAAGAAATAATTGGGTGTTGACAGATGTCATGTTTAGAGACTGTGCAAGCTACAAGGCAGGGTGAACAGGAGAGCTGGTGAACAGGTTGAAGCCTGAGGTGAAACACTCTATTTGTCTAGAGTTCACAAGGGAATTGTTTCGGTTTTGGCACTAGGTATTGGCAACTGTGCCAACCACCATGACATCATGACAGGCCTCCTGAGCAAAATCACAACAACACACCAGACAGGTTGTCAGAGGAATTCTTCATTAGACGCGGTCCAGTCATCACACGCACATGCACAACATGCCCGGACACACACACACACACACACACAATTTTCTGTGTGTGTGTATGTGTGTGCGCATGCGTCTGTGTGTGAGTGTGTGTGAGTGTGTATGTGGGCGTCTGTGTGTGTGTGCCCACTTATCTGTGTGTGTGTGCGCACGAGTGCGTACGCGCGTGCGTGCGTGTGTGCGGGTGTTTGATTGCATTTATGTTAGTGAACAAAGGTTTTGATTCCGAGCTCTTTGCGAGGCGAGCCAGTTTACTTGGTCTGCTTCCATGGTTACTCTCTAGCCAAGCTATTGATCTAATCAGGTCGAAAGTGGACAGCCTCCAATTAAGGCCTTAATAGCCCTGATGTGGCTTTGCAGCAAAGAGGAGAGGAGAGGAGAGGCCCTCCACAGACCTCCTGCCAACCATGGCCACTGACAGCTTTGGCTGGGCCCGGGACAAAGACACGTGATGGGGCCCCAAACCCAAGACATGCCGTGTAATGAGGATCCAATTCGGGGGCCCCCTCTCTCCCTGGGCCCGGGACAAGTCACCCTCCACAGACTGGCAACCACAGGCTACCTGCCGTGCCAAATGATTCTCTGGCCTCCTCAGTGGCCATTTACATGGTTATGGCCTTAATCAACTTAAAAGCCCACAGTGGAGGAGGATACGTCCACTTACCGCACCCTGCCCCCTCCATCTTGTAGCCTCCATCCATCCCCTTGCCATGGCCCACTGCCACACATACTCTTTAGTACAGTGGTTGTCAACCTTTTTTGAACAAACGCCCCCCAAGGCCTCATCATAAGCCTCCCAACGCCACACTAGACTAATGCCCCCCAATGGGAACTAAGCCCCGACCCCACTCAGCTGTATCCTTCTCAACGCCCCCTTTGGCGCTCCCCAACGCCCCATGGGGGGCTGTAGCCCCCCCGTTGAGAAACACTAGTCTAGTGGCATAACCGAGGGCTATACTGCCATACAAAATCAAAGTGCAGTAACTACAGCAACAGTGCAACTGAGAAAAGGCCTTCAAAGCCTTGCTATTAGGTTGGATATTGCAGCCCCTGCACATTTGACTTGGCAATATCTCTACAACGGGACACATTTGTAGCCTACAATAAGGCTTTTTTTACAAGGTAAAGGAGGTGTAATGAAGACCATTGTCGGTCTAAACTCAATTTTGATAAAAATATGTAGTTCCTGCACTTTGCCTTTGAGAGGCAGTATAGTCTGTGTAGTATAGTAATGTATAGTATAGTACAGTATAGTAATGTGTATAGCCAAGCTAAACCATGCCACTGGACATACACTGTTAAGAGTCATACGCTTCGCGTCGTGCCCCACTCCCCTTGGCCGTTATCAATCGAACGTAACCCACGGCCTCTCGTGGCTTATTGCTTAAATAGACTACGCCCTGAAACATTTGAATGCAGCTAAGAATTTTGTTTGTTTTTATATATTTTTTAAAACATTTTTTTGTACCTTTATTTTGTGACGGGACAGTCGAGACAGGCAGGAAGTGAGTGGGAAAGAGACACGTGGGGAGGTTTGGCAAAGGACCCAGGCCGGAATCGAACCCATAGCAATGCAGTGCCCTACCGTTTGAGCCACAGCAGGTCCTGCAGCTAAGAGTTTGAGGAACATCAACATTCTGATTGGTCTAAAATGTGTCATAACTCATTACAGCAGAATTATGTAACTTAAATCTTGAGTGTCACTCAGGCAGCTTAAAAATGTGTTTCACTGTCAATCACACTTTGTCTTTTCGTAGAAAACTAATGTATTTTATTTGTTTTTCTTTCAATCTGCAATTCCCATTTAATACACTATTTTTATAGGCTTCTTGGCACACATACACCTGTTGGCACAGCACTTCGCCGCGGATATTAAACTGCCGGTTGATGCTATACCTTTACTCCAGTGCACTCACTTACAGGGTAGAGACACATCCCTGGCAGAGTCATCCGTCTTGTTAACAAACCTCTGCCAACGTCATCTCATGGTGTCCCGTTAATGCTTTACGAGAGTGTCATTTTAAAATGACACATGGGCGCCACAGAATTTAGCTGGGCAATATCATCCACCACGCCATGCGAGTGAGAGCCGAGAGCCACTGCCGAAGAAGGAGGCGGCAGCTGATGGTGATGGATTGGCGACCGCTGCTGACCATTGCCGGTTATTTATTTGATTATTTTTTCTTGCAGGTTTACATCCCCTATGAATCAGAGGGAGGGGCCACAGCACTGCCACTGCCAGATCAGCCCCTGGCCTGCCCTGCGCTGTCAGATCACTGCTGCTGCTGCTAGGGCCGCTGACAGGTTTGGTTGGGCCCGGGACAAAGACATCTGAAAGGGCCTCAAAGCCAATGCATACAATGTAATGAGGATCCAATTCTGGGTCCCCTCTATCTCTGGGCCCGGGACAAGTGACCCATTTGTCTCTCCCCACCCCCGTCGACTTCCTTTGCTGCTGCTGCTGCTGCTGCTGCTAGAAGGCAGGAAATTGAGCTGACACAGCTGGGATGACTGGTCACAACGGCCTGCCTGTCAATATCAAAGCCCCTGTGGTGGGAGGAAGAGAAAGTGTGCGTGTGCACAGCAAGCGGCCGGAGACAGTCCAGTGTTGTAGCTATAGGGCCAGCGGTCAGGCATCACCGACCGAGCTTCATCCGACATGCTGACTGTCATGGATTTGTCACCATGATGTCACTACAAACTTCTTCTATATGCTCCCATAATGTCATAGCTCTTCAGGTTATATTATGTGTTAAGTACAACATAAAGAATGTAGGTAGTGTTTTTAACATCTCATAGAGTGCACACCTCCTCCAAGGATGGCACTGCTCCAAATATATTGACAAATCCATGTGTTGAAAGATCCAAGTTATTTTTCCAAACAACAAACAAATCAACACATACACACACAGACACTAAGAAAACATTGTGAAATCCCTCCCTCCTTGGCAGAGGAAATTAATTAATTAATTATATCTTAATCTTGGCCATCACACTTCATCACTGATGTCTTGTGGTTTCCCCCAGGGATGCATTCTAGGTCCAACATGTTTGCCTTTACATACTCCCCTTTCATAAAATCATCAGTAGGCCTATCAGTTATACATTGTTAAAGGGACACTGTGCAGGAAATGGTCAAAAAATGTACTGCAACTATGCTGCTCATTGAAACTGGGCTGCCTATTGCCAAATTTGATCTTTACATGAAAGTTTACTAAGTAATAAACAAATATTTTCTAGTATGGTTCAAGTAGAGTCATTTTTGCAGCTAAAAATGGCTATTTTTGGAAATTCAAAATGGCGGACCATGGAGAAGATCCCCCTTTTCATGTATGAAAAGTGATTTTTTTTTTTTCCAGTCATAATGAATACTTATAATTTGATGATGGTGGTAAGTATTCATGAAAAAAATAACATTAGTGAATGGGAAGCATGAACTCTGGAAATAAACAACTAAAAATCTCACACAGTGTCCCTTTAAGTAGAGGATTCAAGACTAAACATTCCACCTGAAGTTGGAAAATCCCTCTGTAGTCTGGGCTCAGTCATACTGTGATAGAATTTGCATGTGTGCCTGTAGTCTAGCCAAATTCTCATGAAATTCAAATCCCCATTGCAAGGCAATTAGATTAAGACAATTACATGTGCTTAATAAATGTGTCTCATAAGGTTTAAGGCACTAGTTTTGTCAATTACTTAGTTCCTAGTTCTGCCTGAAGTGACATACGACTTATTTCACTCTCAAACTTGTTAGAGAATGGCAGTGAACACCCCTTACTACTTGGTGAGATGCCTACTTTTGAAAACAAATGTTTAGGGGGTGATTTTAAAAACAGATATGACATGCCCATAGACGGCCATTTAGTTCAAACAAAATCCAAATTATCCAAATAACAGAGACAGCAGTAAATATCAAATAAATGGTGAGGGGGACTCTAAAACATTGTAGACAGCTGCACTAAATATAAACAAATGGTGAGGGGGACTCTAACCGTTGCAGAAGACTCAGAAAATGGGCCTAATGTTCTAAATAGTGCACGTACCCGTTATGTGAGCAAGATGATTAGTAACCTGGCTCTCGCCAGACCCATGTATTTCCACTCAGCTTCACAAGCTGCTCAAGGATCTGCATGGATTTTCAGGCTCAAACAGGATTGCAGCAGTTTCGGAGATGTGACGTTGTCAAAGTTGACACATAATAGAAATAAATAAGTGGAATGCAGTGGTTGTTTCCGACAACAATGGTGGCTCACATGGATCCAATTGTCAACATCGATTCTGCAATGTCAACTGTATTTTCAAATCTGTTGCAAGTTATTAAAATGTTAGTGTTTTCTTCTGTCAAGGATTTTTGATCAAACCATGCCTTCGGAAAGGTACACGTAGCCTATGGCCACAGTTACAGATGAATATTCACATATATCGCGAGAGCCATGGGTTTTGGCAACAGACTAAAATTCATTATTGAGTTTACATGTACAGAGGACACAATTACAGAAATGAATGATCATATCGGCCAAACCTGGTTCTAACAATGAAAATACAGAAATAAAAAAGTGAGTATGTGGGTATAGGCCTAGTCATAGCCAAATAATCCAAATAATCAAACATAATCAATTCATATCAGTATATTATGTTGAGTGTATAAACAGTATCTTTAGTATCTAGTGTAAAACCTGTACATTCTGGTTCTCCAGGAGGAGGCCAGGCTGATACAGGTGCTGACTGTGTGTTTGGATTGGTATGAATATTTCAGTTGCAGCTGCCGCTGAGAAACATCTGGGATCCTGGTGAGAGGTTCAGTCCCACAGCTATTTCCTAATTGATTAGATGCATGGATGTTATTAATTAATTAACATGCGCAATAGGGCCCAATAACACTAGTGCTAATTATTGACTACTGTATATGCTCCTCAGGGGAGGGAAACGTTTCACCCCAGTGGCATTGTACTATTCTTGTAGATGCCAAAATAACACCACTATTCCTCTCTGTATGGCTGTATGCATTTTTCAAGTAGACCATTTATACAAGCTAAATAAGACTCTTATGAATACTTCAAATAAAGTAAGGCCTTTGTCACCAGCCCTCTTGACTCTTGAAATGAATAACATTCATTTGTTTGTCATTTTGACCCTTGATTCTGGGTCATCCTTTTTTGTATGGAACCAAAATATAACCATAAAATGTATTACAAAGGCTTTCTCCCACAATGACGAAACATCTTGGTAACACTTTATTTTAGGGACACATCTATTAGCACTAATACATAAAATATTAATGCATGTGTAAGTAACTTGTAAGGCATGTACTAAGCAAAATAAGACAGTTGTTAAGCATGTATTCACAAATGTCTTGTTCATGCACAATAAGGGATTTATTACCAATATAACCTTAATAAGGACCTAGTAGACCTAGATTTCTATTTATGTGTAAGCAGTAAGGGCCAGAATACAATGTGTATAAGCTCCTGGTACACTGTGTGAACAAACCCTGAACAGTGTGAAAACAGATGTGGAATAACGGTCCCTATTCTAAAGTGATGCATTGCTAAGCCCAGATGGCTTAGGGCCCCCGCACTACCTAGGGCCCCCACTCTACGTGTCCCCCCCCCCCGGGAAGCAAAGTGTAAGAACATTTCAAGTTTTATTAGTCTCAGTAGGTATGAAGATCTCACTTATTCTACTCACAATATTAATGAGTAATTGGAAGCATTATATAGCAAGGATTGGGCGTAAAGTTATCAATGACGGTGGGTGGTGAGATGTCATTTTTTTCATACACCAATTAGTTTTAATTGTAAAAACCCTACAATAAATGCAGAATATAACGATGAGTAATAGTTTGGAAGCGAAACTAAGCTATTCCTTTCTGATAAATAAGTTAATGTTTGAGAAACTTAGCTACAAGAAGTGCAGTGCATGATGGGTACGCCCTTAGTCAGAAATGCAATGCATGGCCAATGCAGCAATATTTCTGTTGTTACGTACATGGCAAATTGTTTGGATAGCAACTAAATTTCACAAGTGAGGGGAGGAGCTAAGGACGTAGGCTCAGAGCTGGGTAGGTTGTCTGTTGGCCTAGATTGCGTACCCATCATGCACTGCACTTCTTGAAGCTAATGTTCTCAAACATTCACTTAATTATCACAAAAGAGTAGTTTAGTTTTGCTTCAAAACTATTATTCTAATGTTCTGCATTTATTTTGGGTTTTTTTACAATTAAAACTCAGTGGTACATGAAAAAAAATTACATCTCACCAACCCACCGCCATTGACAAGTGTATGTTCAATCCTTGCTATATATAGGCTCTTGTTACCTCCCTCTCATTGATATGAACAAGAGAAAACTAGATGACTCAGCTGGGTAAGTATTAATCATTTGATATACCCTTACACTTTGTAGATCGGGGGGGCTAGGTAGTGCAGGCCTGGGTGGTGTGGGGGCCCTAGGACTTCGGCAGTGCAGAGGCCCTGAGCCATCTGGGCTGACCAATACATCACTTTAGAATAGGGACCCTTATTCTGCATCTGTTTTCACACTGTTCAGGGTTTGTTCACACAGTGTGTCGGGAGCTTATACACATTGTATTCTGCCACTTACTACTTACTAATAAATAGAAATATTGGCTTACTGGTCCTTACTAAGGTTATATTAGTAATAAATCCCTAATTGGGCATGAACAAGACATTTGTGAATACATGCTTAACAACTGTCTTATTTTGCTTAGTACATGCCTTACAAGTTACTTACACATGCATTAATATTGTATGTATTAGTGCTAATAGATGTGTCCCTAAAATAAAGTGTTACCAACATGTTATATTTCATAACTGCAGTGAGGCCATTGCAATTATTGCCGTCACAGGGAATAATACATGCATTTTAAATTATTCATTTCCTTATGAATGTTTTTTTCCCCAGCATAAAAGAGTATTGATTAAACTGCTTCTAATTCTGAAGCTAGGCCGGCAGGCAACATTGAGGAATATTTATGGGTTTCCCCAATGATGCTCCCTCCTCAATGTATTTGCAGTGTGTTTGGATAAGGAGTGGAAGGGTAGATGTACCCAGGGCTGGTCTGGAGGAGAAATAGGGCCCGGGCGCTTTTGGCTTAGAGGGGGCCCTCATAATTAGCGGAGAAGAACTGACTCACTGGTGGGCCCCGCACCCTCTTGGGCCCCTATTTTCAGAAATGTAAAAAAAAAATGCTTAAAGGGACACTATGTGAGATTTTTTGTTGTTTATTTCCAGAATTCGTGCCACCCATTCACTAATGTTACCCTTTTCATGAATACTTACCACCACCATCAAATTCTTAGTATTCATTATGACTGGAAAAATTGCACTTTTCTTATATGAAAAGGGGGACCTTCTCCATGGTCTGCCATTTTGAATTTCTAGAAATAGCCATTTTTAGCTGCAAAAAGGACTGTACTGGGGCTATACTGGAAAATATGAATTTATTACTTAGTGAACTTTCAAGCAAAGATCAAATTTGGCAATAGGCAGCCCAGTTTCAATGAGCAACATGGTTGCAGTATCTTTTTTGACCATTTCCTGCACAGTGTCTCTTTAAAAAAATCTATATTTCTTTTACATTTTTGAAATAGGGGTCCACGAGGGTGCGTGGCCCACAGGTAAATGCCCGCTAGTCCAGATGGCCAGTCCAGCCCTGGATGTACCTCACATCCCAAACGTGCACACCCATGTCTTACATGGCCCTATGATTCATCCCTGCCATTTACATCAATACAGGAAGGCCCAGGCACAAATTAGATTGGAGCTCGGTGCAGAGGGGGGTAATTTAATATAATACTGGCAAACCCATTTATTCCCCTGAGCACCATACTGGGACACCTTCCAGACTGACTAAACAGCAGATGCTGAGGAATGACAGGCAGCGCAGCGCATATCACAAGCAAAAAATAATAATATCCGAACCAGAGTAGTTTTAGTGTGGGTATCCAATAGCTACTACACGCATCTCCTTTTAGATAAGTTTAAGCTGCTCCTTCCTAAACGGATGATGTCAGCAGACCATAATATGACACTTGCTGTATTTCTTTGCTACGTAAGTGGTGATTTTCTCCAGGCCTTCACAGCATACAACCTTGGGAACACCTATCTGAGTTCATTTGGGTGAGATTTAGATATGTCAGAGTTGAGATAGCTAGCTTCACTGGAGAGACAACACGGAGCAGCACAGATGTAATTAATTTTGTTCTTTATTCAAGTGCACAACATGAAATGAGTATGTGATAGCTAGCCTATGTGGGTTACAGTATATGGGCTGAGAGAAGTAATGACATATGACAATGATGATGTGCATGTAAGGACATAATCAAAATGTGTTGAAGATGGGATTGGTTATTGTGTCTTTTTATTTTGGATATAGGCCAGTGGTGAAGTCTACTTTTTAAAGGTGGGTATACTGTATATTTGAGCATTTTTGAAGTGGGTATACTGTATATATTTGTGCTATTCAAAATAATGGATGAATCAATTTTAAGTGGTTATACTGAAATCCCTGAAATTTAGAAATGGGCATACTCCGTATACCCGCGTTCTACGTAGACTACACTACTGATATAGGCCTACTACAAACCTTTGTTTAGGACTGAGTCCAGTTTTCACTTTTTTGAATCGGTACTTCTGATCCAACAGTCACTGTCCAATGCATCCATAGCCAAATACATGTTTAGGAAGACGCGAGGCGAAAAGTAAGAGTAATAGCCTTAATGATCAGTGTAGTAGTGTAGTGAGCAGGATCCTTTTTCATTGCTGTGTATTCATTTACATTACCATAAGTGAGTGTGGGTGACTAGGAAGGATATTGATTCTCAGATGGAACACTGTGTTGGGGAGGGAGGGGCGGGGCCACTCCAGCTGCCAGCCATTAAGATGAAGACTCATTTACACAAGTCATGAATCAGCCCCGCCCACCAGGGCTGGCCTGACCATCTGGCATAGCGGGCATTTCCCGGTGGGCCCTGCACCCTCGTGAGCCCCTATTTTCAGAAATGTCTTTTTTTTTAAAAATCTGAAAATAGGGGCCCACATGGGTGCGGGGCCCACCGGTGAGTCAGTTCTGCACCGCTAATTATGAGGGGCCCCTTTAAGCCAAAAGTGCCCGGGCCCTGTTTCTCTCCTAGTCCAGCCCTGCCGCCCACTAACTGATGTCATCCCCTATTCTGCATTCTTCGGCAGATCCTTGGCCACATTGCGTCAGCATCGGCGTCTCAGAGAGAGGTTGGATACTGTGCAGTGGTTCCCTGTGCAAACAGAACATGAAATTGGCTTACCAAGACATTCTGGAAGGCAAGTTGGGTTTTTTTTTTCTACGTGCAACGGACAACACAAAACAAACAAATCAATACTGATATATTTATGCTTGTCACAAACCACTGATACATTATTGATGGTCAAATGACCAGATTCAATTTGGGCATTAAAGAAGGGCTCCTTTATCGTGGAGCTTAACAACAGTGTTCCTGTAATAGTTGGGTTCTCATCACAGGGGAATACCCCAAGAGTTAAGAATGTATTTTAGAATATTGTTATATTAAAAAGTCAACAGTATCATGTTAAATGAATCCACAGCAAGACACCGTTCTTAAAACCTATTCTTCCTGTTCGGCTGTATTTAAATCCTCTGTGCATCAGGCCTCTTGTCAGTTTTCCTCTTTACCGTGTCTTATAAGCAGGGCTGGACTGGGCACGTTTGGGTTAAAGGGGCCCCTCATCAGTCGTGGCGCAGAACTGACTCACCGGTGGGCCCCACACCCTCGTGGGCCCCTAGTTTTTTTGTTAACATTTCTGAAAATAGGGGCCCACGAGTTTGCGGGGCCCACCGGGAAATGCCCACTATGCCAGATGACCAGTCCAGCCCTGCTGTGTCTTATAAACGTGATTTAGGAGGCGCTGCGCTGCCCAATCTGGTGAGTGGGCGGCTTTTCCCCTGCCCAACTCGACTCAGCACAGCACAAGGCCTGTGGTACAGTAAGAAAGGGAGCAATCAGGCTAATGGAGTCATTTGTATTCTGTGCTACTCACACACCAAGAATCAGCGACCTTAAATTACACAGATAAAGATTCAATCAAGCCAGCTGTTTTTTTTAGCTAAATGATGTAAGAATTAAGCAAGGTTGAAAAGCGTATTGAATCTATAACCAATTATAATATGTGGCCATATTGTTTTATTTTCATCAAACAATTAATGAATATACAGTACATGCATGCATACATACATACATACATACATACATACACACATACATACATACATACATACATACATACATACATACATACATACATACATACATACACATACACATACACATACACACATACAGTACATACATACACACATACATACACACATACATACACACATACACACATACACATACAGTACATACAGTACATTCATACATACATACAGTACATACATACATACATACAGTACGCACACACATACACATGCATACATACACACATACATACATACATACATACATACATACATACATACATACATACATACATACATACATACATACATACACATACACATACACATACACATACACATACACATACACACATACAGTACATACATACACACATACATACACACATACACACATACACATACAGTACATACATACATACATACATACATACATACATACATACATACATACATACATACATACATACATACATACATACATACATACATACATACATACATACATACATACATACATAGTACATACGTGCACAGACTGAGGATGCAATAAATGGGGCTCAAAAGAGGGGAAGTTTGCTAAGGCTGGTCCCTGGGCTGGGCTGGGCTGGGCTGGGCTGGACCCTTGGCTGGGCTGGGCTGGTCCCTGGGCTGGGCTGGGCTGGGCTGGGCTGGGCTGGTCCTTTGGCTGGGCTGGGCTGGGCTGGGTTGAGCGGGGCTGGGCTGAACCCACACCAGCATTTCCATTAGATTTGACTGAAGTGTCTGTGAAGTGCAGTCTAGGGCTGTAAGTAACGCTATTGTATCGAACTGAGAAATCGTGATACGCAGAGTCACAATACTGTATCGCGAAGTATCGTGATACGCCCTTTCAAAGTTATGTTTGCCTTCAGTCCAGACAACAATGCTGGCAAATGTGATAAAAATCAAGTGAATCAATTTTTAAAAAGATACATTTGAAAAATCGCGGGGTGTATCGAACCTTGGGTCAAAAATCATGATATGAGGGCCTTACCGCGCTAATGGTAGGGCACTTGTCTACTACGCGGCCCACGCGGGTTCGATTCCGGCCCAGGCCCTTTGCCGACCCTTCTCTCTCTCTCTCCCAACTCGCTTCCTGTCTCTCCTCCACTATCCTGTCATGAAAAAAAACAATAATAAAGGCTTGGAAAGCCCCCCCCCCCCAAAAAAAAAAAAACGTGATACGGACTGAGTGCATCGTGTAGACTACACCCTGAGTAAAGGTGAAGAGGGTTCCTGTGAGCTCATCAGACCAGAAGAGTTATGAAGCTGTGGGCTTTCTATTAGGCCGATCTAGGCCCCGACTAAATCTATGATCCATAGGGGCCCCAACTGTCACACCAGTCGCGGTAGACATGCAAAAAAAGCAGGCTTGATCTTAATGAGTCAATTTATGTAAAGTAATCAAAGATCTATATGAGACAAAACACTTGAACACCAAAACACAGAATTTTGTGTCTATATAATGACTTTTGAGGACCCCATGTTTATATTTCGCCTAGGGCCCCAAAATGGTTAGATCCTCCCCTGAACGCTGGACTTCCCTCCCTCCCTCCCTCGTGTACTGCATTGATTAGGAAGAGACAGAGACAGGCAGATGGAGGTGGTATTTTACATGCAGCTCAGCTGTCAGCGGTGGCCGGCGTAAAAAACGTAACCAATATAGTCTGGAAAATGAACAACTTCCTGGAAAAGAGGGCACAGGTGCAAGTCAAAAAAAAAATGCCATCCATGCTTGAAGTGCCCTCTTCCTCGATCTGGGTGACAGGGCCATGTGTCACATGACATGACGCAGGATTTCAGGAGGATCAGTCACCATGAGTCTGACATCCAGAAGATTCCTTTCATGCCTATTAGATAGATAGATAGATAGATAGATAGATAGAGAGTGAGTGAGTGAGTGAGTGAGTGAGTGAGTGAGTGAGTGAGTGAGTGAGTGAGTGAGTGAGTGAGTGTGTGTGTGAGAGAGAGAGAGAGAGAGAGAGACAGAGAGAGAGAGAGAGAGAGAGAGACACAGAGAGAGAGAGAGAGAGAGAGAGAGAGAGAGAGAGAGAGAGAAAGAGAGAGAAAAAGAAAAAGAGAGAGAGAGAGTCAGTTCCCATTTCGGAATGCTGCTGTAGCTGATGATTCAAGAAATGCATTAAGGGTCTAGTAGTTTAAAAGGCTGATCAAGGACTCCTAATAGGCTAATGTACTGTATGGCCTGTCACTGCATATCCTGTAAATCGTCACTGCTTGTTGTTATGCACTGATTTTTGAAAGTTTGGCAAAAACATGTCCCTGCAGTAAAATATTAATTCTGTTGAAAATCAACTAAATTTTCACAAACAAAATGAACCCAGGTAATGGCCAAGGGGTCTGTCACACGAATACACAGTTGTTTGAAATATTTAAGTGTAATTTTACTACTTTTCATGGCTATAAACCTGTCCACACCCTGTAAAAACGCCTGTCCCAAGGACTGGCATCATCATTTCAATTGACTTAAAATACAAAAATCACTAACAGAATTGAACAATATCACCATGATGTGGAAGACCATATTAAAGTGGTTCTACAGATGTGCACATAGTGGATGTAAAACAATATTTTACTATATTACTGATTGCTCAAAAATGTGTCCAGCATATTGGTCACCCACCGTCAGATTTTTTCTAAAAGACAATAAAATCAGGTATGCACAAGGTAATTTTCATTACTGAGGACCCCTTTTCAAACCTTCAGCTCTACTGCCTACTTCACCATCACTGAAGCTCCTGTAAAGTTTATTATTTTGTCTCAATTTGTTAATATGTTTGGACACTGGTACTGTCCCAACCATAAACTGTCAACACCGTCGGGGGTTTTAATAGTATTGTATTACATTAATGTTAATAAATATATTTTTTTTCAGAAAAGGTATGAAGCACCCAAGAAACAGAGCGAAAATGAAATGGCTAATGTGAACAAACAATGCATAATATTTAAAAGAGTGTTTTTTGTCTCACACCGTCAGATGTCACCACCGTCAGATTTTGTTCTGCTCATCATGTTGTTCCATATTTTACTAAATTGTGCTGGTTAATGAAACATTACTAGGCATGTTAGTAATAATTGTGATCCAAAATGATACTCTAGCCACCACTGAGGTGCATTTGGAGGTTTTTTTGTCAGAAAACCTGACGGTGGTGACATCTGATGGAGTTCACCAAAAAACACATGTTTTACGTGTTTTTGACATGTTTTAAGAATATGCATACAATAAGTGTCTACAGTTATGTTGAATTGTTAAAGTAATTCACTTTAATACAGTAAACATGTGTTTTTACTTCTAATTCTGGCTGCCGCTGTTGACAAAACAAGAAAGAGCCCATTTTATGAAAAATGTTAAACATGGGGAGCTTGGCCAATGCATTCACTGCACAGCCAAGACCTACATCTATGATAATACACCTCTATATTTTGGATTTGAACAACTTAAAAGCTGTTTTTACGACATTTTCAACAACCAGTGGCTTACTTCCTAGATAATCTAACTAATGAAGTAAAAATGCATGCTCATACTGTGCACACGCAAAAATAAAGTGTTTATGCAAGATGCCATTGACTTGAGAGGGCTATTTATTTTGCTAAATGCAGGTACTAATTAGGCCACTTTCACCACTCTCAGATTACTGTCACCACCGTCAGTTCTTAAGTCACCACCGTAAGAAGGAGTTTTGGACATTTTAAAGGAATGTGCTTACAACATTTTCCCTAGGAGTTGTTGAAATATCAAAGTAATAGCCAATTTAAGCCTACACGAATATTTGTGAAATTACAAAAAATTGTTTGTTGTATTTAGGCGTTAAGTAAGCATCGTTTGACGGTACATATTTTAAAATTAGAACACATGAAACAGTATTAAAATACAACAAAAGTGAATTTTCAACATTTAAAGGCATATGTGTGAACCTAAAAATACACATAATCACTTAAAAACTCCAGATACATATGCAACCAAATCAATACAATTTTAATAACTTTTAATTGTGTCTGACGGTGTTGACAAAAAACAAGCTATGGTCGGAGAAAAGCCTGATTTCTGAAAAAAATACATAATGGGGAGATTGGCCTTGTGCATTTCTGAAAAGCCAAGACCTTAGTCTACAAGGATATACCATATCATTTTGCAATTCACTTTGTTTTTTTCTGTCAACATTACAACCTGTTTTAGCCACTTTCTCAAGAATCAGTGTATGGCATGTCAAAAATGTACTGCACAGTGTGTTTGTGTGTGTGTGTGTGTGTGTGTGTGTGTGTGTGTGTGTGTGTGTGTGTGTGTGTGTGTGTGTGTGTGTGTGTGTGTGTGTGTGTGTGTGTGTGTGTGTGTGTTTTCTGTTTAAATAAAATGGTATAAGGTATACTCAGGTCATATTTGCATTTATACAATGACAAAAGAGATTGTTTGCCTCGCAGGCAGACAAACAGAAGTGAAATGGGTGACTTAAGGCTTCACACGCAAAGCGGCCTCTGACCACGACAGCATGGCCACTTCCATTTTTTCTGTCATGATCTTGATCAATGGCGCTATAAAACAGCTTTAAAGGGCAAATTGTTTCACTTGCAATAAACCATAACGCAGTATTTTCAATAGGCTGCTGCTTCATATACTGCAGCCTGAAAATAAGCTCTTCACTTTGGCTATGAATACAACTGAATACGTTTGAATTCATTTGAAAATCCATCAAATAATGAAGTGTTATTTAAAATCATTTAGTTGTAACATGCAGATTTGTGTCGTATAAATGGATGTAAAATTTCATTCAGAATGTTACAGCTGACAGCGTGTCAGCAATTTTGGCAGCAAGTACGGTAAACTCGCAATTAAGAACAGTCTTTCGTGAAATGGCGGTCTTAAAATGCTCTTTAAGACACTGGGGTCCGAGGCAATGAGATTCTCTCCACACTTTCTAATGAGGGTCGCTGCATCGCTGAACACCAGGGATGTCGTACAGGGGGGTATAAAGTGTGACTGAGTTACCAGGGCCCCATGTATAGGGGGCCCACACAGTGGCCGTTTCTCAATGTCTAGTGTGCATCCTTTATAAGTGTACCAGCCTTCGTAATCAAGCCCAGTGATTGGATACTCTTTGGTGAACTAATTCGGCTGATACACTTCCAAGGCTAATACACTTGACATTGGGAAATAGTGAGAGTCTAACTTATATATATATATCACTGGGGGGTCCATTTGAGCTGATGATTGTACATGCAGTAGGGCCCACAAAATGCTGTACTACGCCCCTGCTGAACCCATAACGCTCTGGCTGTGTGCTGGCTTGGCTAATTAAGAGGATCTCCCTGCTCGCTCGCTCGCTCGACAGCTCTACAGAGAGATTTCTTTTATTTACCTGACAGCTTCCAAACAGCCTCTGGAGCAATCAAATATTATTATTGTTATGCTGCTGCAGCACCACACCACACCACAGACAGGTTTAGAGAAAGCATATTTCAATGTTTACGTGGATTACACCCCCCCTCCCCCCATCTGTGTGTGTGTGTGTGTGTGTGTGTGTGTGTGTGTGTGTGTGTGTGTGTGTGTGTGTGTGTGTGTGTGTGTGTGTGTGTGTGTGTGTGTGTGTGTGTGTGTGTGTGTGTGTGTGTTATGAAGAAGATTGTTAATATAGTAGGTTATGTTTATGTGTCCTAATTTTTCAGTTACAGTATAATCAGGTGGAGTGAAATAAATAAAATAAAATAAAATAAAAACAATTTTTAGCTCTAGTGTTATTCAACAATGCGTAAAGAACAGCTTTAGAGATATTCATTGTGATCAACAGTAAATATGATTCTCATTCATCCTGTTAGGGAAACACTGAGAGAGAGAGATGTGAGGCTTCAGCCATCAATTATGCACAGCTACTTGGTGAGGTCACCATGGGCTCCTAGCACCCCAAAATATAAACAGTAACCTGATTATAATAATATCCCCATCCACTCATACACGCACGCACGCACGCACGCACGCACGCACGTGCACGCACGTGCACGCACGCGCGCGCACACACACACACACACACACACACACACACACACACACACACACACACACACACACACACACACACACACACACACACAGCAATAACTGCTGTTGCATGGCTACTACAGGAGAGAGTAGTAAAGAAGAGGCAATAATATAACACCATATCAAGTTGCATCAAAGTCATCATTATTAGGTGGTATTGTTTTTCGTTTCATTCCCAGTGAGACTGCTGGTTACTAACTGCTGGTATACTGGTATAGAGCTTGAAAGTCCCGCCCCTTAGTTCCGCGTTTCACGGGACCTAAGCTGACCATCTAACAACATGGTGGCGAGTAAATATCTTCTGATCACAGTCATGATATGCGCTGGGCTACAAATATGCTATTTAAGAGGCTAGATAAAGATTATTCATGCAGACGTATCAATGTTTAGTTCCGAGGACGTCGGCATGAAAAATGTGAAGAAACACAGCTTTCTAAAAAGTTTGGGGATTCATACGAAAAATTAAGCAAAAATATCAGAAACAACATATATGGAGCTCGTGGCACAACTCGAAGGGGATCGAAATGCCATTTTAATACCGCCATTGGATTACATGCTACGATTTTCGGCTAAAAACGCCGTTGAGGTCCCATGAAATCGGGGGAAGTGACGTCACTTTCGAGCTCTATACTAACAGGTTCCTAACTGATATAGGCCTAGCTTGTTTAAAAAAAAACGACATTCTGGAAATTAGTCGCAAGCTTATGTGCTCAGTGTAAGTGTTAACTGTCTCGTTGTATTAAACCCAAAGAAACTGTACACCTGACTCCGTACTTCTTTGGGTAACGTATATATATATAGTTTTGTTAAACACATGGCTTTCTTAACCCTTAGCGCAGAGCCTGTGTTATAACCTGTCACCAAAATTGTAATGGCTATGTCTTAATCTGTTACTAATGGCTCTCAGTAACGTCATAGCAAGGTTGTTATAATGTAGTTAAGTATTTTCAGCAAATAATAAATAGGCCTGCTGGCGACCCCATCTGCAGTAAGAGGGTCTATTACACTCACAGTTTATCTCAAATCACTGTCAAATGTTCCATGTCTGTTTATCAACCATACTTTCCTGGTGAACCAGAAGCTATGTGTTGACGCCCAGTGGGCTGTTACTTACAGGCTACTGGTTCACCAGGAAACAACCATACCCCTTCAGAGTAGTAACTGATCATAATTATATAATCAGCCACGGCACACTCACAGGTTAATTTAATTCCTTGTTGTCAGCAAGATGCAGGCAATCACTCAGCAAAATGGCCATTGCATTCAAGGACAGTACTTATGATTGGGCTGCATGGGCGAGCAATGCCAGTGACCTTCCCTAATGAGTGGAATCTAGCAGGTGTGCGCAGGCAGGGCCGAATTAATACACATGCTAGATCTGGCTGCAGCCTAGGGGCCCCCACCTGTCATGGGAGTGAAAAAGTGAAAATTTGCTGAATTGTGTTAGAATGCAATACTGAAAAATTGAAAATACAGTAGGTAGGTGTGGTAGCCTTTACTAGTGTGTAATTATGACCCTGTCTATGTCAGTTTGTCTCGACATTTGCCTTCCAGGGGGTCCCGCAGCAAACCTGTAGCCTAAGGGCCCCATGCAGACCATCTTAATCTGGCCCTGGGTACAGGTACATATATATACAGTAGGTGGATTGTGAGAGTCCTTCTACCAAGGCTGTTGTTGCCACACGCTGTGAGTACTGATTGCACTGTCTGTGGCCTCTCAAGAGAATGAAGGAGCTTTTGCAGGAGAACAACAAACTCCGTTGTCAATCAGCGGTTTAACTCTGTCGTCTGGCAATGCTCACATATTGTTATATTTCCTCTCCTTTGGAATGTCTTTGGATCTGTGTTTTAAAAATTACTGAATGTTTGCATCAACTCCTTATAAAATGTGAATTATCTCTAAAATTCTCTGGTTAATCTGTTAACAAATTGACGACCAATTGGGAAAGTACTGGAGCACAAGTACATTGGCTCCTCCAGGTTGATCTCACTGTGTGCCATCTATTACATTCCAGCCAAGCTTTTTGTCAGTAGAATTACGTACGCTAGCCTACAAGCTTCATCTGTTGACCGATGTGTAAGAGTCGGTGGAGAACAGAGCTGGATTGGTAATCTGGCATACAGGGCCAGTGGGCCGTCAGTCATCAGGAGCAGAAGCTTTTGTTTGTTTTCAGTTTCCCCTCAGAGACCGGTCCACAGTTTAGATGGGACGACCCATCGGTGTGTGCATCCACAGCCCATCATAATTGTTGTATGGGGGTGGGGGGTGGGGAGCTGGTCTATGCCAAAAATGCCCGTGCTTGGCCCTACTGTGGCTTAATGGTATAGGGCACTGATCTACTATGCGGGTTTGAGTCCGGCTCGGATTCTTTGCCGTCCCTTCCCCATCTCTCTCTCCCAACTTGCTTCCTTTCATTACTACACTGTCCTATTGAAATAAAGGCAAAAGCCCCCCTCAAAAAAAAAATAAAAAAAATGCCCGGGCTTGTTCGTGGTCGGTGTCCAGCCCTGGTGGAGAAAAAAATGTAAGTGCAGTGCAGCAGTGTCTGTCTGGAGCTCTGTGGCGACAAATTCCCCTGATGGATGGGCTCTCGTGACCCAGGCAGACGCAGTGTGGCAACACTCGCCTTTATGGATGAACCCTGCCACGACCGCGTACCGTATAAGAGCCAACACAACATCTGAGCATTCAAGCGTGAAGAGAGAAATCCCTGCTTGTCAACGGAGGAGTGAGCTGGGCTGGCCATGCTGAGAAGGGTGTCACGGTGTCTTTTCTTCCTGTTGTCAGGACAGGCACAAATCAGTATTCAACAAGGGAGGTTTCAAATGTAATGAGTAACTGCTTCAATAATGTGTTTATATCAATTATATTTGCAGGATCTTTTTTTTGTTCAATCAAAAAAAAAAAAAAAAAATCCATGCAAGAGCGGCTACAGTACACTTGTCCTAAATGTAATGTAATGCCTCTCTGAAAACCCACCTTCTCAAAACAGCATGACACTTGACATTCCCTTCCTGCTCTCTTCATCTACTGTGTGTGTGTGTGTGTGTGTGTGTGTGTGTGTGTGTGTGTGTGTGTGTGTGTGTGTGTGTGTGTGTGTGTGTGTGTGTGTGTGTGTGTGTGTGTGTGTGTGTGCATACGTGAACGAGAGAGAACTTCATGTAAAGCACCTTTGAAAAGCGCTATAAATGTATAATTATTCTCTCTCTCTCTCTCTCTCTCTCTCTCTCTCTCTCTCTCTCTCTCTCTCTTTCGCTCTCTCTCTCTCTCTCGAAATTGAATGAGTTGCAATGTGAAATATCTCTGAAAACACTGTGGTACCCTGAGGACTCAGAGAGGTCTCGATCTCCATTGCACATACAATTTTGTAGGCTAGCGCCTTTGTTGTCAGGTAATACCTAATACCTAATACTTTTGAATGAGCAGAGACGCACTGCATGGCCATCAGGAAATGGGGAACTGGACCTCTTTTAAATGACATGACCAGCCATGCGTGACACTGAAATTCCTGCTGAGATGTGTAAGTGTAGGCCTAATGCAATAATAAAGCAATGTTGAAATGTTGTCGCATAGGAGCTGGTCCAACCCAGGGTGTCCCAAAACACAAGTGAAGTGCATGTAATTTTTAAATTGACACATTATTTTATTGTTTTAACACCATTGGTTGTCAAAACTAGTATCCGCTCTGGTTCATCCATTGCTGTCTACCTACCGGTGTGAATCACACATAATTCTCTTGGTTCTTTTGTGCATTCACAATCAGTGGCTGCATTCACCTTCAGTGAGGTCTCATACTTCAGACAGATTGAGAGTAGCCTATTGAAAATTATACCTGTAGACCTATGAAATTGAATGAACACATATCCTACATTGCACAATTTAAAGTGCATAACATATTTTGGGGACACCTTGTAAGCCACCAACGAGCAAATATTATGTAGGCCTAGCCATGCCTTCTGCTAGGCTTAGGCTACTGAATGGCAGATTGTTTTTTTTCTTCCAGTTTTTTTTTTAAATTGTATTTATTTGTTTATTGCAATAAAAGACAAAGACATAACAATAGGTCAAACAAGGTTAGGTGAATACAGCACTGTATGAATGGCAGATTGTTTTGAAGGACCACTGTTTATGTGCCTACGTCATGATGACGTCCGCGTCGACGAAGGCGGAAGAGGATCTCCGTATCCTGAACTCAACACACATCGCACGTCAACAGTAGCCAAAGAGATGCGCAGAAGACGTCGCGTTTGGAAACATATTAAGTGAAATTGCAAGTTTTGATGTGAAGAGTTGGGCCTATCGACACCGAATAATCGTAGCGAAATGGAGGTAAATGCGCCGTTCTCTTTTAAGTCGGCTTTAAGTTATAAACCTAGCAAAGAAGCTAGCCAGCTAACTTGGTATAGCCAAGCCTACAGTCCGTAGTGGCTTATGCTATCTCTCTTGCAAGAAATATTGACAACCTTACATGTTTTGCACATGGTCAGAACAGTGTTCATTAATGTGTCCTCACTCGTTTCGTGGTATTTGTGATTCTTTTAATCAAGGAAGACATCGTCGGGTAGTTCCTAGTTGTCATAGTCCAGGCTAACTGGTTTTGAAGGGAGTGCTCTGCATATTTTTGTTGTTGTTGTGCTTTGTTCTGGAATTCCACCTCTTTGAAGTATTGTATGCAAAACAGCTGAGTTGCTCAACTACACAAGTACTTTCATTCTTTTTCAGCAAGAACCGAGTCCCGAGTCGGTGACTTCCCCCTCTGGTCAAGGACCTGGGAAGTCAAAGGTGAGTAAAATAAAATCAGCCCAGTCTGCGCACTATCTACCCTATATTTAGGGTCATGTCATCATAGCAACCAAAACAATACTAACAGGAGGTAGTGAGGCACGCTAAGCCATTACCAATGAAATAAGCAAAGACTCTGTGGAGTTGACCGGTCATAATCAGACTCTGAAATTCATATCAATAAAAAACCCTCTGCTTTATGTTGTCATTTCCTGGTCGAGTGCAAGCCAGTACTCTGTGCATTGTAGGCTACTAGTATGGTGTGACAAGTCCCTCCTGTGATGGCATTGGCCAGCATCTATCACATGCTAATAACATAACTAATGACAAATATTGGTCACTCATGATACTGCCCAACTTAATAGTGAGGGAGTAGTTCCTTGGATTGGAGAGTTCATTCATGCCTATAAGAAAAAATGTGGGTGGGGTAATGAAAAACAGTAGGCCTACTCTGAAGTGTACCAGAACAACGTGTAAGCTTACCACACCTAGCTTCAGGGCACTGTCATGCAAGCCTCAACCAAACAATAAATCACTGTAGAGAAGACGACTAAATGCCACTGCCCTTACCACTCCCTATACCTCCATCCATGGCTGAAGTGCCCTTGAGCAAGGCACCTAACCCCACATTGCTCCATTGTAACCAATAGCCTCTATGTAGGTCGCTTTTGACAAAAAAGTGAATGTAATGTAATGCTGCAATTGCATTTAACTGTTGTAGGTTCTGTAAATGTGTTGATGGTCATTGATGAAGACCCTTGCAATTCAGTCTTAACCAATTTTCTTGTTAGATCGACACACTACCAAAAGAAGATCTAATCAAGTATGCAAAGAAACAGATGGTTGTTATGCAGAAGATGAAATCTAAATGCTCAGGTAAAAAAAAACCTTCTCTTTACTGGATTGATACTTGGTGATTGCCCTGCAAAGCAATGGTTGGGTAGTTAATGCTGTCCCACATATTCCTTGTTAAAGATTTGGAAAAAGAAGTTGGCGCACTGAAAGCCCAGCAGAAGAACAATCCGGATGATTCCATTATTCAGGTAAGTCAGTAATCCTCCTTGTGCCCTGCATTTCCTCAGCATCTACATTTGATTGGTGGCTGGTGCTTGTGAAAGGAAGAGAAAGTATTGGGTGGATTCCAATCTGCAGACTTCCGTCCTCCCGTGCTCACTTGCCTGCTTGTGACCTCATGAAGATGTCACTCACGACAGAAAATTAATTTCAATATCTTGCAAAATCACAATTCTTATGTAATTTTCTCATTTGCAATTGGGAAAAGTTGTTGTGGCTAGGCTGACAGCTGGGAAACTTAATTGTTTTTTCCACAAGCACTGGGGGACGGGAGTGTGCATATTGGAATGCACCCATTGTGTGAAGCCTCACACATAGCGCTATCTTACGATTTGCCAGCTATTTCTCCACACCTTTGCTTTTAAAAGGACCTTCTGCTATTACTTGCAGAGCTTTATGACATCCAAAGTAATTGTAGAGTGCTAAGCACATCATAAAGAATTGATACAGCCGGTAAATAAACGCAGATGACGGTGTACAGAAGGATGGTCTGCACACTGCCGATGAGCTCCAAAAATAAACTTTATTATTTAAAATGCAACGTTTCGATCACACTGGATCTTCATCAGGCATATATGCCTGATGAAGATCCAGTGTGATCGAAACGTTGCATTTTAAATAATAAAGTTTATTTTTGGAGCTCATCGGCAGTGTGCAGACCTACCTTTTTCAACTATCTGATTTTTTTTGTCTGGCACCTGCGACAAGTATTTTTGGATGTGCGCACCCTACCCAAAACTACTGGTGTACAGAAGGAAACACACTCCCTTTGTATGACGTTGGAAAGCTGAATGGCCCTGAACACAAATAACCTTTGTTTATCTTAAGCTTATCTTTTCTTTTTCAAGTGTTTTTTCTTCTTAAATAAACTTTTAGACCTTTATTGAATAGGAAAGTGGAGAGTAGGCAGGAAGCTAGTGGGAGAGAGACATGAGGTTCTTCTTTCCGATATGCAGACTCCTGTCCACTACCTGTGTTTGTGGCCTCACGTTTTGCTGATCCCCCGACCTCTGTGGGGAAAACAATAATGTTTCCCAGCTGTCAGCTTAGCCACAACAACTTTTGCGGCACTGTTCTTCATTCACCATCCTGATTGCAAATGAGAAATTGACAATAGAATTGCGCTGTTGTGAGATATTTGAAATACACTTTTGCTGTCAGTGACATCATCACAAGGCCACAAGCAGGCAAGGGAGCAAGGAGGGACCAGGGTTGCCAGATGAAGCTGATGATTTCCAGCCCAAAAAACGCTCAAAACCCGCCTAGAAGCACAAAATCCCGCCCAATTCTATTGATTTCTATGGCAAAAATTGGGCGGGTTTTTCTGCTAAATGCCATTTTTACCCGCACACGGCCATCCTAAGCAGCCCAATTGGGCGGGAAACAGCCCAATCTGGCAACACTGGGAGGGACGGTAGCTAGGATATTAGAAGAACCCATGGAGTGGGGTTGGGAAAGGACAGAGGCCGCACTCAAATAAGATCTGCTTTACTTGTCAAGGGTCTTGCGCAGGGGATTAGAGAGATTAAGCATTTCCTGGCCCTGCCGTGGCTAAGCGGTAGGGCACTCGTCTACCACACGGCTGACCCGGGTTCGATTCCCGGCCCAGGTCCTTTGCTGGCCCTTCCCCATCTCTCTCTCCCCACTTGCTTCCTGTCACCACCTTCACCTTCAAGAGAGAGAGAGAGAGATTAGGCGTTTCCACCTGATAATTTCTTCCTTGCACAATGATGTGGTGAGTTGTCATGTCCAAATGGATTTGTACCCTTTATCAACAGTGATGCAACATTGTTTGTGCTCTGCTTATACAGGAATTGACCAAGAGGATGGACATGGTCCTGCTAGAGAAAGCCGAGTCACAGCAGAATCTGGTTCTTCTGCGCAAAGAAAATGAAAATGCCAAGCAGCAAGCACAGGTAGGTAGACTTGCTATACACTTGGTTATTTTTATAATTCGTGCAATACTTTAATACCGAGCGCAGTCACATGTGAGGGATATTCTGGTGTCAAACGAAATGGTGGCAGTATTCGGTTTGCGCAGAAGTCATGTACAACTCCGAATGAACCTGTGTTTCGGGCATATTCCGGTTGCAGAACCCTGTTTCACACATGTAAACAAAATATTTCAGAACTGGTTCTAAACCAAATACTTACAATATTCCACTTGAAACTGGTATGCTCTATGCATGTAACAGTAGTCACTGTTTCAAAGGGGTTTGGAAATAGAATGTGATGGGGTGGGGTTGTAGCATTCTATTTGCAACCCAAGTGTTGCTTCTAGTTTCAGTCAATGCAACCAAGCAAGCTGCTTTTAGATTTAAAAAAAAGTTAAACTGAATAATACATTAATAATGAGAAAATGAAAAAGAAAAGTCATGTTGCTTGTTTTTATAGGAGCATCTTTGCAAAATGACTTCACTTCAGGAGAAGCTAGATGAAATGCAGAATGAGCACTTGAGGACAATCGAGGGGTTGCACAAATCCTTTGAAAAAGCAGAAGATAAACACAGGGAAGAGCTTGAACATTTAAAGGGGCTAATGGGAAAGAAAGCCGAAGATTCCCAGGCAGTTGAGAAGCAAGAAGGGGAAATTCGTGAGTTGAAAACAACTCTAGATGAAATTCAAAAACGCTATGAGACAGCGCTGTCTGAGTTGCAGAGAGAGCAGACAGAGCACCAGGAAGTGGTAAAGGAGAGGCTTGCCGAGACCGAAGCGCTCAAAGAGGAACACCAAAAGGACGTCTCCGAATTACACCGCGAACTGGAACGAGTTCGGGAGGAATTGGCAAACGTCCTTCAGCTCCACGAAGAAGAGGTCAGAGACCTGATGATGCAGATGGAGGAGAATGCAGCAGACTTTGAGGTGGAAAGAGACAGACTCTTGTTTCTTCAGGATGAGCTTTCCGAGCAGCTCGCGATGAAGGAAAGCTATCTACAGGATGTGCAAGAGGAGGAGGAGGATCCCAATAGGTCAGGAGCGCATAAAGACCCGTTAGTTTGCAAGATGTTGAACTTCTCAGGTGCGGGGGACGAGGAGGATGAGATGAGTCAGTTGAAGGCAAAGGTGGAGGACCTGCAGGCCCAAAACACCATGTTTCAGGATGAGCTGACATTCCTACGTAATGTGAAAACCGAGCTGGAGTCTGACCTGCAACACAAAGAACATGAATTCCAAGTGGAGAAAGAGGAACTTGAATTCAAGATCGATGAACTTCGTATGACCAAAGATGACACTGCGCATTCTTCAGAACCAAAAACACAGAACTCTCAACCCTCTGATGAAGACACGAGTCAGCATGACCGAGTGGTGAAAGACTTGAAAGACCTTCACGAAACAGAGTTGCATGAACTAGAAAAAAGACTGCGTTCAGAATTCGAGGCCAACAATGAAGTGCAAGCCCAGGAAGTTGAATCGCTGAAAAACTTGTGTGAACAGTTGTCTGCCGAGAAGACTTGTGCTGTTGAAGAATGCACGCACACCCAAGGGGTTCTTCAGACTTTCGAGGCAGAGTTAGGAGAAAAAACAGGTGACTTTATAAAGCAATACAATGCCATGAAGGAGCAAAATGCACATGCTGTTAAGGATCTGGAGGAAAGGTTGAGAGTGGCGTGCAGCGAGAGAGACAACTTGATGGGCCGCATTGAGAGCCTTGAGCAAGAGGTCGTGTCATTGCAGGACCTTAAAGTCTCAGCAGCTGCACAAAAGGAGGAAATTCTGTCACAGCTTCAAAATAGAGAGGCTACGGTGACGGAGCTAAATGAGATGCTGGATGTGGAGAGTTCAGCCAAGAAAGATCTCCAGAAGAGTTTGGAGAACACGCATGCAGAATTGGCGAAACTTAGAGTAGATTTGGATTTAGAGAAGTCAGAGAAATGTTCAGTCTCTGACAGTTTGGCAAGTGTATCCAAGGATAAAACAGAAATGCAGTGCAAGCTTGATGAACTTGAAAGTGCCTTAGCTGAGAAGAAAAGCATTGAGACTCTTGTCAACGAATTTAAGGGCAAACTTTCCCTGGTCACCTCTGAGAAGGACGAACTCTGCAGCCGCCTTAATGCTGTGGAGGCAGAGCACACAGCCCTTCAGGAAAAGGAAAGGGAAGCCCAGGAGCTAATTTCTGGTTTGAAATCAGAATCAATCAACACGTCTAATGAAGAAACTGAGAAGCTTAAGCAGTGCCTTCGGGACATGTCAGACGAGCAGCATATGCTAAAATCAGACAAGAACGCCATGGAGACAAAGCTCTCTGAAGCTTATGGTCATATCATCAACTTGTGTGAGCGAAATAACTGGGATGTGTGCGCAGATGGCAAGGATATTCCTGCTCTTTTAGATGCCCTCGTAGCATTGGTAGCACAGGAAAAGCTCGACTTGACTGGCAGAACAGCAGAATTAGCGGAAGAGTTGGAAAGGCTTGAACAGCACAGCACACAGACTCAGGTTGAACTCCAGGCTCATGTCGAGGACCTCAGTCGTGAAAAGAGCTTGTTAAAGGGCAACCTTGATGAGGTCGTGTCCGACGTGGAGGCCTTGCAGAAGGATCTTACGGAAATGAAGACCGTGAATGAGAAAATGAGAGCGGAAAACCAAGAGCTACTCGCTCAAATTGCTGAGGCGTCAGAGAAGTTGTCAGCCGTGGAACATGATGGAAAGTCAGGGGAAAATGAGCCAAGCCTGGTCGAAATAAAACATGATGGAAAGTCAGGGGAAAATGAGACGAGCCTGGTCGAAATTGATAATGAGAGAAAGGAGCTCAAGCAGCAGCTGGCAGAGAAGGAATCCCTTCTGGAGCAGCTCAGGCAGGACATCGCTTCACTACAGGTCAGTGATTCAATGTTAATTTGGTAACACTTATGCCGGTGTCATAAGCATGTCATTACAGTGTTTTAATAGTGTCATAATAGTGTTATGCACGTGTCATTAACATTATGTCCATGTCATAAACACTGTTTATGTGTGAGATTTTTAGTTATTTATTTCCAGAATTCATGCTGCCCATTCACTAATGTTACCTTTTTCATGAATACTGACCACCACCATCAAATTCTAAGTATTCATTATGACTGGAAAAATTGCACTTTTCATACATGAAAAGGGGGATCTTCTCCATGGTCCGCCATTTTGAATTTCCAAAAATAGCCATTTTTAGCAGCAAAAATGACTGTACTTGGATCTTACTAGAAAATATTTGTTTATTACTTAGTAAACTTTCATGTAAAGATCAAATTTGGCAATAGGCAGCCCAGTTTCAATGAGCAGCATAGTTGCAGTACCTTTTGACCATTTCCTGCACAGTGCACCTTTAAGTCCAACAGTCATAAAATATTTGACATGGACATAATGTTAATGACACGTGCATAGCACTATTATGACACTGTAATGACATGCTTATGACACCGGTGTCAAGTAAAGTGTTACCGTTCATTTGTATGCGTAATTCCCTGTTTATTTATAGCCCCTCTTGGTTTCTTGTGTTTTTCTCTTAGCTATGTGTATTTGTGTTGTTAAACTTTTTAGCAAACCAAAAGACATTCCTAGCAACTGTATGTTATGCTGTTGATTTGGCTATAATAAACTTGAATTTGAACTTGTGGCTCTGACAACATGTAAGATGCAAGAAAGCAGAGAATGGTCACACATCACATCAGTGGCACATGTGCTGGACAAAACAAAATAACTGAAGTAAATAATAAATGTCCGCAACACTGTTAATGTAATGCTCCTAGTTGTTTTATGGCACTGTGTTGTTCCTGCCCTTAGCCACATTTAAGAAGCACATACGTGTGTATTGTTACATCTGACTACTTAGATTGATGAATACAGTTATGATCGTTTGTTTTCTGAACTGCTCATTTTACAATCTCATTTGTTTACTTTTTAGGAGTCCACTCACAATGATGCTTCTATCAGTGAAAAAAACACGAACCAGCATATTGAGAGAATTGGTTGGTATTTTTTTTCAGTGTTTCACTAACACAATAGCATTCTGTTTTCAGTGAATGTATTTTGTACATTATGTTGATATTTTAAATATTTTTCATTGAAAATGTTGTTTCTAGAAAATCTGGAAAAGCAGAGCAAAGAAAAGGATGAAAGAATGAACAAAATTAAAGCTGTGGCAGTAAAGGCCAAAAAAGAGCTGGACCTCAGCAGGAAGGAGGTGAGGCCCCTATTTTATCATTTCACATTAGATATCAAATATGTTTTACCAAACAGGTTTTACCTGACGGACCATAACACGTTTTTCTTGTTTATTATGAACAGGCTGCTGCATTGAAACAAGAAGTGGAAGCTTTAAAACTAGAACGAGACAGAGTATCAACGTCAATGAAAGACATTATTCATGGGGCTGAGGATTATAAGGTATTCATTTGTTTTGCCATGGGGGACATGATTTGTAGATTCAAGATTCAAGATTAGTTTTTTACGTCTTATTATAGGTTTTCAAGCCTATAAAGAGTAAAAATTTGTGTCCTCAAAAAGATTAAAAAATACAAAAAAAGGGGCGGGGGGGATGGAAAAAAGTGCAAAGAAAGTGCCTTGTTGACTTCAGCATGAATTCAGTAATCTAACTGCTTGGTGGAAGAAAATACTTTGGAGTCTGGTAGTATGAGATTTCAGGCTTCTGTACCGTTTCCCAGATGGTAATATAGAAATCAGTTCATAGTTGGTGTGACTAGGATCAGCCAAGATTTTTTTGCCTTCCTGATGCTCCTTCCTTCGAATAGATCCAGTATGGAGGGTAAGTCACAGCCGCATATGTTCTGAGCTGTACGCACAACCCTCTGAAGAGCTCTCCCGCTGGATTGAGAGCAGTTCCCATACCATGCAATAATGGTCCCTGTCAGAATGCTCTCAATGGTGCCTCTGTAAAAAGACCTCAGGATCTTGGGTCTCATCCCAAACTTTCTCAATCAAAATCAAAAAGTATACGGTATTGTATATGATTGTAGCGAAAGGGAGTAGGGTTGCCCAGCCGGGACTCGAACCCCAACCTTCTGGGGCAGTAATCTGGGACTCTGACCGCTACACCAAAGAGCCAGGCTCATTGTCGTGACAGTCAGAACACACACACAACCCTAGTGATGGTCACTCCCTCACAATGATATAGTATATTTTGTGAAACAGTCCTCAATGGAGGATAGAATAATGGACAGGAAAACAAACAGGGGACAAACAAGAGTACTCACTAGGTCAGTTTTAAAATAGCCAAAATCCACTGTCACATCACCACCACTTTAAGAAGTCTGTAATAGTGTGTTTGTGTGTGTGTGTGTGTGTGTGTGTGTGTGTGTGTGTGTGTGTGTGTGTGTGTGTGTGTGTGTGTGTGTGTGTGTGTGTGTGTGTGTGTGTGTGTGTGTGTGTGTGTGTGTGTGTGTGTGTTTATTCCTCACCTAGTTTCAGGACATTTTTGGAGTGTGCAAACATTCAAAACAACAACAACAAAAAAACACCCATTTTTCAGCAACACCACATCGTGCCCAACCTAAGCCTTGTTCATATGGAATATCCCCATATAATTAAAGGAGTCTTGTACATGTGCAATGCCTTCATTTACAGAACCTCATGATGGATTATGACAGACAGACAGAAATGCTGGACAAGGAACGGGAAAAGCTTGACAACGCAGAGAAACAAATTGGAGATTTGACCAAGCGCTTACAAACTGCTATCCAGCAGGTATTTTGATTCATGCTGATGCATAACCCACAACACCCCATAAGAATGAAAACATTAAATATGCTCTTACCTTTCTTTTGCAGAAATGACACCATAATTTACACTAGGGGTGGGCGATATGGCAAAAAAAGTTGTATCACGATTTTTAGAAATGAAATCTTGATTTCAGTTTTTTATCACGATCTTCCATCGGAAAAATAAAAAAAATAAAATCAACTTTGATATGCTTGCAATTTGTATTTTGCAGTTAATAGGCCTATAATGTTAACACACTGATGGCACTTGTATATAGTGCACAATTTGAATACAATAATGTAAAGAATAAAAGTGAAGACAACACCACAAGTAAGTTACATCACTCTGATACTGATAGTAAAAATCCTCATTGCAAGACGATCTATACGATTTCCCAACTTTGGCAGATTCGAGACGATCTTGTACTCAATATCAATTTCAATACTCAATTTCGCCCACCCCTAATTTACAATATCATTGACAAATAGCTTTTTTACATTATCTTGTGGACTGTTCTTGCAGACAATAGATAAACACAAATAGTACTTTATATCAAGTATTTATAGATAACATTTCGAATCACAGCAATCATGAACACCGTGCATGGTTTTATGTCATTGTACATAACATGTAGATATATTTAACATGTATATACAAACTTCTGATAATGAACATCTAAAATGTCCTCCATGTAGTTTATTGTACAGTTAAGTAATGTTAACTTCTTTGTGTTTTTGTCTTATTTGGCAACTACAGCATGAGCAGGTTGCCTCAGAGAAAGAGGACCTGATTGCTCGTCTGGAAACCCTTCAGATGAACGTTAGACAGCTGGAGGCCCAAGCTTTGGAAATGCACAAAGTCAAATGTGCTCTGGAAAATGACCTGGAGGGAGAAAGGGTCTTGAAAGAGCAGAAGACAAAGGTACGGTACTGCAATAACAGCTTGGCTGAAGGGAAATAATTTGGATGGATTTTCGTTACAAGAAAAAATATCAAGCATTAACTTCTGTACTCATTGAAGTTATCATACAAAATGTTGGCAAGACAGAACTAAACAAACAAGGTGGAAAATGTACTCGGATTTAGAAGAGCTTTTATCAATCAATGAATTGGTGAGATTCATACATTGATGTCTTGTAAACTTTTATGCTTTTGTAAATACTTTGAGGAAAACACTGATTTAATTTTGGAAGAACTCATTGTAGTATTTACTTACCTTGTAATGTCATTAGCTTCAGAGGGAGACAATTTCATGATGAATCAAAAGGCAAATGTCCTCCCATCAAGAACAGTTGTCATTTGCAATTTTGTCTTACATTTTCCTCCAGGAGCACATATCTGCTGCTAAAGAGGTGGAGGAGCTTCAGGCTCAGCTACAGAAACAACATCAGCAGCTTCAGCAAGCTGGCCAGGAGCTGGAGCAGCTCCGCAAGGCAAGTGGCTGTCTATTTAACAGGGTCTCCCACAGCACTGTAGAGTTAAAGGTGCACTCTGTAGGATGGTGGCCAGAGTAGGTATTGCCACTATGCTGTGCATTGAAACTGCTGCCTACTGCCAAATTTGATCTTTTCATGAATATTTACTTAATAATGAACCAATGTTTACTAGTATGAGCAACTTACACTTAATTTTGCAGGTTCACTGTGTAACAGTTTAGTAGTTTATTTCCAGAATTCATGCTGCCCTTTCACAAATTTACAAATCTTTTCATATGTGAAAAGACGGATCGTTTGTCTCCATTCGGTCAGTTTGAATGTCCAGAAATAGACATTTCAGCTCAAAGTAAACTGTGCTTTGGTCATACTAGTAATTATTCCCCATAAATAATGGAGAGAAACGAGCGAATCACGAAAGCCTTTCTGTGTTGCGTCACATCGAAAGAAGGCGTTGCCCACATTTTTCTAAAAACATGTTGAGTAATTTTCTGCTTGTTTTCAAAACAAGCAACGTCTGGTGGCCCGAAACCTAGCTTAGCTTAGCTATGAGCTGGTTGCTACTCTCAGATACACACAGAGCACAAAGCCTCATACATACAGCATGCCCACTCTGGTTGCTCCGTGCCTGCAGCTCGCCTAGGGATCGCTGTCGAAAGAGCACAGCCCTGAATGGAGCCTGCACGCCTCCGTTGGCGCCCCTATACTGCCCTACAATTTAAGAACGCAGTAACTCTGAAAACTGCAAACTGAGAAAAAAGGCTTCAAAGTTTCCTATATGGCGTGACAACTGTGTTGTCGGTAAAGTGGTGGTGACACTTCCTGGTAATGCTTTTTTAGGATAGAAATTAAATGCACACAAAAAAACTCCCGACAAAACAACATTTATGTGTCTTTTTGCCACAAAAACAGAGTTACTGCGTTCTTGGCTGGTATTACTGCCACAAAATGGAGTTACTGCAGGAGTTACTGCGTTCTTGGCTAGTATTACTGTCTACTCCCAAACCAATTCCCATTGGAAAGTGCAGCAGTAACTCAACAACACCGCCGTAACTTTTGCGTCATTTTTGCACTTTCAAAATGATTTTTCTCTAAAACGGGACGGTGTTGGACCACCATTTTTTGACACAAGACAAATTAGGTAGTGTAGAGCCCATTTCCGAAATTTTTTCGACCATTTTGAGTTACTGCGTTCTTGTTTTGCACGGCAGTATAGTGCAGTACCACCCGGGGAAGTGGTGACTCTGTTTCCCATTACAATCTCTCCAAGCACAGGAGGACTGAGCCAATCAGAGACGCATTTCCACCAGAGCAGGAGGAGTGAGCCAATCAGAGACGCTTTTCCACGAGAGACCCGGAACACCCTCTCGTTTCTCCACAAGCCACCATGCTAGCTTGCAAAAACGGCTTGAAACAAAGCACAGGATGTTTTTTAAAACGGGACCAACGCGTAACACATTCAATAACAATGGGGAACATGGCAATATTACTGAAATGACGTTGAGAGGACATCTTTAAAGGCCAACTTCCGATAAAAAACAGTTACTTGCTCCTTTTGAAAATCGGACGGTCACCCCAAGTTAAACTCACATGCAAGGCTTCATAGTTGTGTGTCACCTCGTCTGGCTGTGTTTCCTGGTGTTTTCCAATTGACATAAACAACGCAGAGCCACGAGCGAATCACAAAAGCCTGTCTGTGTTTAGTCACATCAAAAGAAGGCATTGCCCACATGGGTTTATGTGGACCCATTTTTCTAAAAACATGTCGTAATTTTTTCTGCTTGTTTTCTTGTTTTCCCAGGATGCCCAGCAGAGCAGTCTGATGGACATGGAGATGGCTGACTATGAGCGGCTGGTGAAGGAGCTGAACAGCAGACTGGTTGAGAAAGACGGCCATATTGAAGAGCAGGACGCACAGCTGCAACGCCAGAAAAAGAAAGAGGAGAACCTGACCGAAGAGATTGGTACGACTTCCTTGAAACTCATTTTCACTCTTCTCATAAACTTCTTGAAACCCCCCCTTCTCTTTGTAAAATACCAATTGACCTAATAACGTATTATATTATATTATATATTATTTTATATAATATAATGATGTATAAAATAATAACTAAGATCTATCCAACATATGCACTCGTGACTTGTCTACCTGCAATTACTATGGGAACCTCTTTTTGTACCCTATTGTACTTCATTGTATGTTCACTGCATGTGATGAGTTTCGGAAATGGGTAAGAAAAAGAAAGGCAAAATAATCTGTGTTGCGCAATGAGGTCGGTGGACTTGAGTGATAATTTTTAAATGGCATTTCTGTGAATGTCTCTGCTAGAATCACTGAAATCCCAATTGGATCAAGGCGAAGAGAAGTCGTCCAAGATGAAACAGCTGCTGGTGAAAACAAAGAAGGATCTGGCTGATGCCAAGAAAACGGTATGTCAATCTGCTGAGCTCTCTCCTCTGAACATCCTTATGCTTTCCAATAACGCAGTTGATCTGTGTCATGTCCCAGTGGCCATGTTGTTTAGCATGTATGTACGTGTATGTTCTGCTGCTGCAGGAAGCTTCTCAGATGCTATCCCACGCGGCTTTGAAAGGAGAGCTGGAGGCACATCAACAACAACTAGAAGACTATAAGGTACACACACACACACACACACACACACACACACACACACACACACACACACACACACACACACACACACACACACACACACACACACACACACACACACACACACACACACAATTAATATTTATTTCCTCATTACGTTGAGCTATATTAATACAGTTATTACTGTAAGGTTGACACACACACACACACACACACACACACACACACACATACACACACACACACACACACACACACACACACACACACACACACACACACACACACACACACACACACACACTAAATAAATGTTTTATTTCCTCATTACGTTGAGTTATATGCAAAGCTGCAATTATTTCATGGGAAGTATAACTACTGTTTACTTTACATGCTTGCATTTAGGTGAAACGCTGGAGGTAAATCCTAATTTGTGGAAGAGTTTCAGAAACGGGATATTTTTCTAATATACACACAGCTACTTGTAGATGATATTTTAGTGGTACAGGCTAGAGACACTTGTAGCACCTATGTTTTGATCTCCAAACATATATATTCATCTTTCAAATGTGTTACAGATAGATTACACCATTGAGAGTAAATAGGTCTAATATGCAATCAATGGATTACCCAGACAAATTGCAGTGAGGCGGTCGGACTATATTCAGAAGATTATCTGGCGGGGCATACGGCAGTTATTGCACTAAATGGTTTGCCGATGTACACCTGTGCATTCTGGCCATTTGACACATTTGATGTCATGAATAGGAAATTGAGTTGATGATTGGAGGTGCAAATCGCAAAGCAGAAAAGAAGGTGCTGGCAACCCGTAAAACACTTGCAAGAGGAGAGAAGTGCCGCACACTCCCGAGTTGCATAAATACGTTTTTTTAAGTGTGCGGCACACTCTTCTTGCATGAATAGGAAATGTAACATTTGGTATTAAATGGGAAAACGGCACAAGGAAATATATAGTACATCCTGTGTGTGCTCATTTGAATGATGAAACAGAACTCAAACATGTTTGCCATCAAGGCCTTCATTGCCTACCATGTAACCACTCAAGTAGTACAATAAAAAGATTAAACGGATGCACCTTGGCCACACCTTGAATATCGTGTTCTTTATTGCATAAACATGCCAAAACACCTTCATTCATTCATTCATTCATTCATTCATTCATTCATTCATTCATTCATTCATTCATTCATTCATTCATTCATTCATTCATTCATTCATTCATTCATTCATACATTCATTCATTCATTCATTCATTGTGTGCCTGATCCTTGTGTGTAGATCCAGTGTAGCGAGGTGACTGCGGAGCGCCACCGTCTGCAGGAGCAGCTGAAGGGGTCTGCAGAGCAGCACCAGAGGACTGTGACCTCCCTACAGCACCGACTCGCCTCCCTGCAGGAGGAGCACAGCACGGCCAAGGTAGCATTGCTTCCAACTCTCTACTGGAAAAAACATATGTGGCTGCTTAGTAGCATCTCTGCTGGAAATTGTTAACACCTGCTTTATGGTATGGACCTTAGTCCACTGAGCCAAAGTCCCTTAATTATTTTATTGTTTTATTATGTTATTTGATTTGATAGTGAAGCTTACCTTGACATGTCCTTGTCATAACTGGTTCTATTGTTGGTGTTCACAGAGTTGGATATAAAACCAAGGCTGAGTGTTGACATCGGCTCTTTATCAAGACATTTAGTTCCTAGAGCTATCCCCTATCTTTCATTTTGTTGTTTGTTTTTACCAAAGAAATTAGATTGGATAAGAACAATCACTCCATGGAAAATGCATTGGCCACGGTGTAGTACAGAGGAGTAGCCTGTGGACACGATGTGCACGGGCAGTGGGTGCTACGCCATGATAGATAAAAAAATGTGACTCCCATGTTGACTCTTGATGTTCGGAATTCGAATTGCATTGTGGGGGCGAGCGGCTGCGGCGAGTTCCGGCTCCTGTCGAAAGAGGATGTCCGGTTGCTAATGCAGAGTTTGTGGCCAAATTAACCAGAGCTGTCGGTCAGCGTTAATTTTGGGGGATAACTAATGACACCTTGCACTTAACCACGCCGCCAGTATTGTCAGAAGAAGAAAGTGACACCAAGGGGCAGCCGTGCCGTACTACTCTCTTATGTCTTCAGTGAACTGTCCTCTCTCTGCCTTGTTGTGCTCCTCCTAATATAGCATCCAATTGGCGAAATCAAATTGTGCAGGAAATTAACCCTGAGACGGCATTTTGAAATTGGAAATATATGTTTCCGTTGATTTTTTTACCCTCCTAGCTTAGAGTGGGACATTGAAAGACATGTGTAAATGGAAGATGGGAAATCATCAATCTTTCCAGCAAGTAGCAGCACTTTCAGCTCATTCGACATCACTCTCATTCACTGGGAAGTGGTGCGCTAAAGGAATGGTGTGCTCTTCCGCTCTCAATCCTCTTCTTATGGATTTTTATTTCCCAGGAAAAAAAAACCCCTTGGTGCCCAGAAGAGCAACCGTCCAGCCCATTTCGTGTGTGACACAGGTCCTCTCTCCCCCTCTGAGTGCTCTGGCCAGGGCTGGATTAATGCACAGGCTAGATATGGCTGCAGCCCAGGGGCCCCCACCTGCCAGGAGGCCCTCGACTGGCCAATAGTCAAAAAAAGCAGAATGATGACAAGATGCAATAAAAAATGAATCTGTAATGCGGAGTCACTTGTCTTGTCTAGTCACTCATCTTGTCACTCCTCTTCACAGCTGGCAGACATTTTATCCTTAATTCCTAGCTTGTTAATTATGTGTGAAATTTGCTTTCCAGTGGGGACCACAGCAACCTGTTAGCCTAGGGGCCCCTTGCCATCATAATTCTAGCCCTGGCTCTGTCCCACTCCTCCCCTCCTCCACAGGCTTCAGCTCTGCCACTGTACTGGAGGAGCCCCTCCCCTCCCCATGTCTTCCCAAATAGCTGTATAGATTTTCCATTTCAGCGGTCTGCAAGTCGGCACCACCGCTAAATAGCTTAAGCAAAACTTAATTATACAGTGACACTCCTGAGTGATTTTACCCACTGGCCTAATGCCTGCTGATGAATAGCATGCCTCAGCCCAGTGGGAGACGAACAAAAAAGACAAGACAAGTGGTGTATCATGACTCTGCATGGCTGCTGCTCAATGTGTTTCTTTCTATTAATTGTCGAGGGACGGGGAAGGAAAATGTATAACCGTCTAGATATGGTGGTATATGAAATTTTTAGACATGTGTGTGATGGTCACATGCACCTTCCCAGTTATTATGCCATTATGTTTTCTCCTGTGTCGATTAACAGGGAAAATGTAAAACCATCTAGATATGGTATACAGGTATGACATTTTTCGACGTGTGCACATGCACTTTCCAAGTTGCCATTATGTTTTCTGCTGGAGTGGTGGCAGTGGTGAAATGTCACAAATGTCTCATTTGGCGGTGCTGTGTGTGTTGTGTGCTTTGTGTGACGTGACCCCCAGGCTGAGCTGGCGGCTACCGCGTCAGAGTTTGAGAGCTACAAAGTGCGGGTCCATAACGTTCTCAAGCAGCAGAAAAACAAGAGCTCCAGCCAGAATGACAGTGATGTCACCAAGCAGGAAAGGTCAGTCCTGTTAACTATTTGCTGTGTGTGCGTGTGTGCGTGTGTGTGTGTGTGTGCGTGCGCGCACACGTTTGAGTGTGTGCCCTTTGTACGCATGCACGTCTGGTTTCGTGGCCATATTAATTTATTTGTATGTGTTTTAACCTGAGCGTAAAAGAAAGTTGCTCGTTTTAGAATCTGAATCGCTGAATGACTTTTTATTGTGTATATGCCACTGCCTTGGCTGTGGTTTGGGTTTCATCATGATCATATGAATTTATTTGTATCTGTTTTCACCTGAATGTTAAAGTTTAGAATACTGAATAGAATATAGAAATAGAAAATACAATACAGGAAATAGAATATTTAGAATTGAAATCACTGAATAGAATTTAAATCACTGAATTTGCTTTTTGTTGTGTCTGCCCCTGCCATGGGTTTGGCTTTGTGTTTTGTGTTTGGTGTAGGGAGCACATGGAGGGCATGCTGGAGCAGCTCAAGTCTCGTCTGCAGGACACTCAGCAGCACCTGCAGAGCAGCAGCGCGGAGCTGACGCAGCTGCAGGGCGAACATGACACACTGCTGGAGCGCCACAACAAGATCCTGCAGGAGACCATCGTCAAAGAGGCCGAACTCAGAGAGAGGTATTGTGATCTACAGTAATGTAAGGTTTGATATTTTTCCCGAAAAGGACATGAATCAAATCCCGGGAAAAGACGAGCCATCTTGGGAAGTATGTGACTCAAAGTTGCAGAAATGCAGTATTGGAATTCGTCCTTCAGATTGCATATTATAGCAAATCTGGGTGGTAATCCCTAGCCTGGGCGAATAGCCGTGGCAAAAGCCATGAGGAATGAAGTTCCAAACTCAAATTAAAACCCATATTGTGCTTTATTAGCATGCCTGTTACGTTATAGCGTCACAAAAGCATACAAATAACAAAACGAAAGTGTGAATATAGTTACCTTAACCAATCAGTAACGGAGCTTGCGGGTGAGTTCTACGTCACCACTCTCAACTGTTTGCTGATTGGCGAAACACTGAGAGAACCGAGCTCGAGGCTTTTGCCAGATGATGTGCAGAGCCAAAATCTTTGGGTGGAGTACATGGATCGTTGCCAGGCTAGGTAATCCCCTCCTATTATATGGAATATGTGTTGTACTTCAGCTTCCACAGTACAAAGGCAAAGTGCAGTAGCTGATGTATTTAGTCTAAATTGAGTTCAGACTGAACATGGTCTTTAGTACACCTGCTTTATCTTGTAACAAAGCCTTATGTTCCAAATGTGTCCCATTTCAGAGATGTGTCTAATTTGCAGTGACTACAATATCCAATATCCAATCAAGGCTTTTAAAGGTGCACTGTGTAATATTTTTCACCGTTTATTTCCAGAATTCATGCTGGCCATTCACAAATGTTACCATTTGCTGGTACACTGGACACTGCTAATGTAAATGTATCTTTTTTTAATTTGCAACCTGTAGCCTAAGGGTCCGGGTCACTTTTGGCTTAAAGGGGCCCCTCGTAATTAGCTGTGCAGAACTGGCTCACCTGTGTTTTTTGTTTTTTTTTTTTTTTTATTATTACATTTCTGAAAATAGAGGCCCACAAGGGTGCAAGGAAATGCTTGCTATGCCAGATGGCCAGTCCAGCCCTGATTGTATGCAGGGCTTGACACTGGCACCATCCAACCGGCCAAATGCTGGTAAAACTTGTCTGTGGCTAGTAATACTTTCAGTGTCACTAGCCAATTTGGCTGGCTCTGACAGTATGTATCATAGTACCCTATACCATGCTGTTTGCCCCTTGTGTATCAATTGTTTTTTATCGAAGAACAACACAAAACTCGATAACTCAGTTTATATTTGCTTAATATAGGCTACTTCCATGTTGAAAGCTATACACCCATCTTGCTTTAACACCTAATCTTCTAAGGATAGATGTACAACATCACAATAAAAAAACAATATCAAATTTATGGCTAGTAGAAAGGCTGAATGGCTAGTGACTTGGGAAAATCACTAGCCACATTGGCCGGTGGGTGACAAAGTTAATGTCAAGCCCTGATTGTATGCCCCATACTGCCCAGTTGTGACATGTTGTGGCCTACTGTATTGTATGCCCCGTAGGCCACTGCTCAGTCATGACACGTTGTGATCTATTCTACTGTATTGCCTCCCATTGCAGGCTGCTGTCGCTGCAGTCTGAGAACATGGCCCTGAAGGCGGAGCACGGCCAGACGGTCGCTCAGCTGAGCTCCCAGGCCGAGGTGGTGCGCAGCAGCTTCCGGGAGCAGCTCCGGCACGTGCAGGACGAGCACCGCGGCACCGTGGACACCCTGCAGCTGCAGATCCACCGGCTGGAGAACCAGCTCTTCCAGCTGCAGAAGGAGCCCAGCGCCAGTAAGGACCACCCCTTTGTAGAAAGTAGACGTACAGTAGAAGTACTCTTACAGATGTAATTACAGCACACTAGTAGTATGATATTACAAAGTTGTAACCATGTAATATCAAACAAAGGTCATGTATATTACCACGGTTCTATGAGTTCCGGATGACTGCCAGAGCTTGGCGGTCACTCAGAGTGTACACGAGAAGATTGCCAAGAGGTCACTTCCTGGGTTCACTGGTGTCTTAACCCCTGACACGGGGTCACAGGGTGACGTCACCCAGGTCAAGAGTGACTTTGTTGATACTAATTCTCGACTTGCATGATTCGTGTGATAAACATCCATGTGCTGAAAGCACCGCCTCTGGTGGTCAGAAGGAACGGAATGGAACCACTAGTGATGTAATAACATCTGCAGGAGAACTTCTACTTCATATCACTCTGCTCAGCACAGCACCAATATACAAGCATTGCTATTCCATTGGTCACGATGAATGAGATTGCTTGTCACACATTCTAATTTAAAAACAACACTGGCCTTTTGTCACTGGCCTTTGTGACACAAAATCTGTTTTGCGCAGTGCGTTTTAAGTTCATTATTATTTAAAAATACTGTTACCATTGGAAGGTTTGTTCAAAAACATTTGAGTTGCTCTCTAACTGTTGTTGGCTTATATTGACTATTTATGGAAACCAGTTAGCATTTCAAATTCATTTGCATAGTAATATGCAACAATTTGGAATATTTTGTTTGGCCACCAAGAATGAGCATACTTTCACTTCTGAAAAAACAGTCATTTTTCTGGAGTAAGTAGCAGTAGTAGTAACATATACAGCACACCAATGAAATGTAGAAAATACATGTGTGAAATGCAAATCAGCTCACACATCATTAGCTTGATATGCTTCACTGGGCAACATGTATGTCAGTTTTTCTGTTCCTGAAAAGCAAAAAAACAGCTACTGCTTCTTTAGGCATCTGAATTCCTTAGAGGAAGGAGAATCTGTCTGAAGGTGTTCTGTGTCACTGCCTGTGTCACCATTCAACAGTCAGAAACGCATCATACCATTGGATACAGTATATGTCACAGCTGCTGCCATGTTGAATTGATAATTCGACAGCCAGGAAACCCTGTGTGCAAAAGGAGTTCAGTGCTTCGATAATAATATGAGTGTTATCTAATATCTGCTCATTGCAACAGGATGTTGAACTGTGAGCTCAGTGTGTGTGCTTGCGTGTATGTGCTGGCGTGCGTGCGTGTGTATGTGTGTGTGTGTGGTTGTGGTTGTGGTTGTGAATGAGCGTGTGTGTGTGTGTGTGTGTGTGTGTGTGTGTGGTTGTGGTTGTGAATGAGCGTCCGTGTGTATGTACACATGTGCGTGCGTGCGTGCCTGTGTATGCTTGTGAGTCAGTATTTGGGGATCCCCTATGAAGCATGTCCACTGCTGTCTTGAGAGGAGACGAGACGAGATGGCTTCCTCCCTCCCTCCCTCCCTCTCCTCCTTCATGTGTGTATCTGTCTGTGGAGAGGCACAGCTGTGCAGGCGTGTGTCGAAGCATCGCGCCCAGCTGCCATGCTGGTTAATGACGCTAGCTGGCTTGGCTGGCTGTGTGCAGTCTCAGCCCTGTATGTCCTCCACAGCGATGCCATGTGCTCATGTCACTACTGATAGAAGCACAGCCAGCCCAGTGTCAAGTCATTATGAGCTGAGACCCGTCGAGTTGAACTACCAAGCCATTCCAGTGCACTACAGAAGCACCCCTAGGGGTTTAGGGTTTAGGTTTTTGGGTTTGGGCTTTGATAACTCTGCCCTACAAAGGCGAAGTGCAGTAACTATAGTAAGCAAGCCTGTTGTCATTTCATTATCAGCTCAATTACATCTAGTTGAACCACCCAGCGCACTACAGAAGCACCACTTGGGGTTAGGTTTAAGGTCTGGGGTTTGGGTTTGGGATAAGATAACTCTGCCCTACACAGGCAAAGTGCAGTAACTAGGCCAACATTGAAACTGAGGAAAATGCCTTCAAAGTGTTGGTACTAGGTTCGATATTGTAGTTTTTTTTCAAATTTGACACATTTTTTTTTTTTTTTTTTACAAATTTGACATCAGATGTCTAAAATGGGCCATAAAGCTTAGTCACAAGATAAAGGAGACCATTTTCAGACAATTTTCAGTCGGAGCTCAATTTTGACCAAATACGGTATGTAGTTGCTGCACCTTGCCTTTGTAGGAAAGAACTAACAATCAATTGATAGCTTCCTTATCTTCATAAAGCAGTCCATCTGGACAGAGCACCCTGTCCTGTCCCCTCTCCCAGTCCCAAAAGAGTGATATGGTAGTAGTCCAAGGTTGGGGCACGTGGCCGTGGGTGTTATGTTTATGCACAGACAGACACAGTGAATCCCAGTCTGATTTCATGCACATCCGATTATTTTTTTTCCGGGTGCAGGGTCAAAATGTAAACTTCATGTAAGGCAAGGAAGACCTGCACACTGATGAACTCCATTTTAATCCTTTTTTTAATTTTGTGACGTCGCGAAAATAAAAAAAGGTTTGAAAGGGAGCTTATCGGTGTGCGGGTCTTCCTTGCCTTACATGCACAGACAACACATCCTTAACAAGAAAGACACACGCTTGTCACTTAGCCATCTCCCATCATTCAACTCAAGAGCCTGTCTGTCCTATTGATTGTCAGTCCTTGACAAATGATTTGTCGTCTTAATGTCTTCATGCTTGTTTGTTTTTCTCAATGTCAGCTGCTAAACAAAACAAGCAATATTTTGGGTTGGAAGGTAAATGGCTGATTTTGAGTCTGGCAAATGGGTACCATAGAAGTGGGAGTTTATTGAGTGGCCCAGGAGGAGGATGCGATGCGAATGCTGGTGCTTTGAGCTGTGAATGACGACGGTCTATTGACTGGCCAGCCCATGTGTGACGGCAATTTTGGCAAGTCGCAGCAGATGTTACAATTCTTCTTTTTTCTACCCACGTTTCTAGCACTGAACACATCAGTCACATGTCCACCCACCTCCTCCAATCTTGGTACAGATTTTTCCAGAGCTGATCTGTCACAACACAACACTGGGCGGACTCCCTTGTTATTTTGCTCCTTTTGTAGCTATAAAGCAACTGACATCTTCGTATTTACTGTTCAAAAATACAATGAATTAAAAATCACCACATTTTAGGGTGAAGAACATTGGTCAGTATTATCAAGAAATTGTCTGACGGGCTCAAAAGCAAGTGCACAACAAAAAGCAAGAGGTCTGAAATTTTTGACTTCTCAGTTGCACGTGACTGCCCCCTTCTGGTAGTTGAAGACGAATCTCCAATCTACACCTCAGCCCAGTACAGAGCCGGTCTTGCATTGCATTGTGTGGTAGCAACACTGTGTAACAACAGCTCTGCTTGTGGCTCAATGACGTTTTAATAGTAGCACACGTCAGCGTGGTGTAACCACAGCCAATGCCAATATTGTACGTTTTTTTTTATTTGCTTTTTTTTTGTCACAAGAGAAAACATCTACAAACATTCATTCATACCTAACACAATTTCCATGGTTAACAGGCAATGGAGAAGCTAGACTGTAGTAACAAAAACAAGGGACTGGATCTGGTACCTGACTTGTACTGTGTATGATGTGTATGCTGGGAAGGGTGGCTAGAGGGATGGGATGTATGGATTTATGTATGTATTTATGTTTTTGAGCAATGGAATGAACTTCAATTTATGTTTTTATATGGTGAGAGCAAAGTCAAATGTCAAGAAAGAATATTACCACACACTTGTTTGACTTTTTAGCTTGTTTATTCAGAGCGAACAACGCGTCATCAGGTTCGCTCAGTATTGAACACTCTCCATCTAGAATCTGTGCATGGATCTTTGAACTGTTGAATTCTATTCTATTCTAGTCTAAGTTCCTCTATGTCTTGTCTTCCAGGCTCGGCGCAGCTCCAGCAGGGGAAGAAGCAGATGTCGGAGCGCAAGTCTACTGACCTGCCCCTGTTTGAGCTGCTGTCCATGGCGCGGGAGGAAGGGGAGGGCATGGAAACCACAGAGACGGAGTCCGTGTCCTCCACGGGAACGCCGCTGCCCTCCCTGGAGCATCTCCTCACCAATCCGGACCCCAAACACGGTAAAAGCCATGTGCACCTCCCCCTCCCCATCCCTTCACCTCTCCAGACCCTAATCTCATGGTGCATTCTTTTGAAACTCGGTTGTCTGAAACCCTGACCTCCGCCTCGGGAAAGTGCAAAAGAACGGGTATTCAACTCGGGGTTCCGGAACACAAACTCGGCGCACTTTAGTGTACTCAGAGATTGTTAAACATTAGTGTTTTTCAGACATTTGTACTGTCTCCAGCTGTTGCAATAGAACACATTTACAACGGATGTCGGGAGAACAAACTTGGTTCCACCAACAACCGAGGTTCAAAAGAATGAGCCATAAACACGGGTGCCCTTCACCCCTCCCAGTCCCCCCCTCCTCATCCCCCTCCTCATCCCCCCTCCTCGTCCCCTCTGCCCTCCTCCTCGCCCACTTGCATTGACCCCGATGACACCCGTCACAGTTCTGACAGTGATGACATATTTCAGCTGATTTTCTGACAGCATGACAGTAAGCAAGGCTGCATGCATCTCATTCATGGCTTATTTTGATTTACCACAGTGTAATCTTCTTCCATTGTAATTTTTGAATCGACTTGTCTGTGTGTTAAAGGGTTAAATTAATTAATACCAAATATAAAATTGTAATGATTACAAAGAGCTTAACAGAGACGACTAGATTGAACAAATGATATACATACAATGTACAGACAATGAAAAGGTTGGGAGATGTTTGAAATTGCTGTTTTCACAACTGACCGTATCTGCATAATTACAAGGTTCACAGACCCCTGATGTGTTTGGGATAGGGCTGTTCTGAATGGCTATATTGATAATAATCTGTAATAACATGTAATGATGATTATAAGGGGTGCACCAGAGTTAATGCATACAGTATGCCCTGACAGCAGGGGCACATTTCTCGAAACCCATAGTTGCTAACTACAAGTTACTTTGTTGTTTGCAATGCAATTTCCCATTGGCAACTACCCAAGTTGCTAACTGGCTAACAGCTATGCTTTCGAGAAACCCACCCCAGAGTTGTAAAAACTAGTAAAGTTGTAAAGTAGAAGTACTCTCTCAAAGTAGAAGCACTCTCTCAAAGTTGAAATGTCGTCATACCACTAGTGTCGTAATTACATCTGTAAGACAACGTCTACTTTATACAACTGTACCTGACAGTTCTAATATTGTTCCTGGTACACAACTTAAAAACAGTAATATAGTCCCTTCAGACTTTCACAATGTTACGATTTGCAACTTTTTTGCAACTTTAGAGAATTCTCGCGAATTCTGCACAATATTGCAACTTCCACCAATCACTGCGATTTCCCCGCAACTTTAGGCACACTTTTGGCCAACGTTTAGTTGCGTGGCTTAATGCAGCTGAAAAATAGACTATATTACTATTAATGCAGCTGAAAAATAGACTATATTACTAATACGTTTCAATGTTGTTGGTGTTGTGTGTGCGTGCGTGCGTGCGTGTGCGTGCGTGCGTGCGTGCGTGTTACAGAGCCGTTTGTGTGGCAGGTGGAGCCCACCAAAGAGGAGTTGAGCCAGAAGCTTAGCACGGCCACCCGCAGCATGGAGCACATGAACGGCCTGCTGCACGAGACCGAGGCCACCAACGCCATGCTCATGGAGCAGATCACGGTAACTTACTGTACACACACACATACACACACACACACACACACACACACACACACACACACACCAACGGCATGCTCATGGAGCAGATCACGGTAACTTACTGTACACACACACATACACACACACACATCAACGCCATGCTCATGGAGCAGATCACGGTAACTTACTGTATACATACACACACACATACACACACACACACACACACCAACGCCATGCTCATGGAGCAGATCACGGTAACTTACTGTATACACACACACACACACACACACACACCAACGCCATGCTCATGGAGCAGATCACGGTAACTTACTGTATACACACACACACACACACACACACACACACACACACACACACACACACACACACCAACGCCATGCTCATGGAGCAGATTACAGTAACTTACTACACACACACACACACACACACACACACACACACACACACACACACACACACACACACACACACATAGTCTCGGTCTGTGCCCCACTGAGGTATTTAAAATAATAGTAATGTTCAGAGATTCAATACATTATTATATTCCTTTTATTTACTCATGGGAATATCGTTTAGTTTCTTTTGGAATGCATTAATTATTCAATTACTAATTTTGCTCTGCTGTACTTTTCCTGCCAACATGCCACGGTCCCCCTAGCAACTTCTCGCAGCCCCCTAGGGGTCTCCGCTCCACACGCGCACACACACACACACACACACACACACACACACACACACACACACACACACACACACACACACACACACACACACACACACACACCCAGACCAAACATTACTATCCAGTCCATCCATACTGCTGTCACCTCCCCATAATGCACCCAGCATGACCCCTGCTGCCTCCCTCCCCTGACCACTCTCAATGAGGCAGCGCTGAGTGATGGCCTATCAGACAGCAGGTCCAACCCCCCTCTCACATCTACCTCCCTCTCTCTCTCTTCCTCTCTCTTCCTCCATCCTCTCACATCTCCCTTCCTCCCCCTCTCACATCTACCTCCCCTCTCTCTTCCTCCTCTCCCTCTCTTCCTCCCCCTCTCTCTTGCTCCCTCCTCTTCCTCCTCTCTTCCAACCCCCTTTCTCTTCCTCTCCCTCTCACATCTCCCCCCCCCCCCCCCCTCTCTCTCTTCCTCCCCCATCCACCTCTCTTCCTCCCCGTCTCTCTTCTGGTTCTACTCCTCCCCTCTCACATCTCTCCTCTCCACCCCTCCTCCCTCCCTCTCTTCCTCCCATCCTTCTCTTCCTCCCCCCTCTCTCCCTCTCTTCCTCCCCTTCCTCCTCTCTTCCTCCTCACACCTCCTCCTCTCTTCCTCCCATCTCCCACCCCCTCCTCCTCTCTCCCTCTCTTCCTCCCCTTCCTCCTCTCTCCCTCTCTTCCTCCTCCTCCTCCTCTCTTCCTCCCGTCTCCCACCCCCTTCTCCTCTCTCCCTCTCTTCCTACTTCTCTTTTCCTCCTCCCCCAGCTGCTGAAGAGTGAGGTGCGTCGGCTGGAGAGGAACCAGGAGCGTGAGAAGTCCCTGGCCAACCTTGAGTACATGAAGAACGTGCTGCTGCAGTTCATCTTCCTGCGCTCGGGCAGCGAGAGGCAGGCCCTGCTCCCCGTCATCCACACCATGCTGCAGCTCAGCCCCGAGGAGAAGAGCAAGCTGGCCGCCATCGCTCACGGTAAACACACCTCATATGTTACACTGGCTCTCAATGGGGGGCGTTAGGGGGCTTATGCAGGCTTATGATGAGGTCATAGGGGCGAGAGTCAGGCAGGCCCTGCTCCCCGTCATCCACACCATGCTGCAGCTCAGCCCCGAGGAGAAGAGCAAGCTGGCCGCCATCGCTCACGGTAAACACGCCGCATATGTTACACTGGCTCTCAATGGGGGGCGTTAGGGGGCTTATGCAGGCTTATGATGAGGTCATAGGGGCGAGAGGCAGGCAGGCCCTGCTCCCCGTCATCCACACCATGCTGCAGCTCAGCCCCGAGGAGAAGAGCAAGCTGGCCGCCATCGCTCACGGTAAACACCTGACCCAGTGGTTCTCAACCATAAGCCTGCCAACGCCCCCCTTAGTATTGAAAAATGAAATAGACTAATGCCCCCCAATGGGAGCCAAGCCCCACCCCCACTCAGCTGCATCCTTCTCAATGCCCCCCTAGGGCTCCCCAACACCCCCTGGGGGGCTGTACCGCAGCCATTGCTCACGGTAACCATCTGACCAGACCAAACACGCCTCATATATTACAGTGGCTCTCAACAGGGGGCGTTAGAGAGCCCTAGGAAGGCACTGAGAAGGATATAGCTCAGATGGGGCGGTGCCTAGTTACTATTACGTTGCATTAGTCCATTTTATTTTTTAATATTATTAGGGGGGGTCATTGGCACTGCAGGCTTATGATGAGGTCCAGGGGGCGTTTATTCAAAAAAGGTTGCGAACCACTGATTTATTACAACCATAGAGAGTCTTTGGTGTGACCACGCCTCTGCTCAACTGTTAGTCACATTAGCTGCTGACGTCACGATACAATTGAACAAAAGCCTCCTCTTAGAAGCACAGCAGGCGGCGCCACTGTTACTGAACCTGATTTCTGCCCTGTTTACTAACAAAGGTTGTCATTGAATTTAATTTATCTTTATTAATGTCCCATTGATCAAATGTTCACTCTAAATAAGACTTCCATAAGCACAATGTAGAGGTTAATAGGTTATTTTGGTAAATAGGTTTCATAGCAATATCATCCTAATAGATATCTTAGGTCTTCAGAATCTCCTCTAATGGTTGTGCCTAGAGTCAGGTCTAGACAGGGTGAAATGGCAATGGAAATTAGTCTGCAAAATGCTGGAACCCACATCCTGTCCAAATTAGAACTGCCCCAACAGTATCTTGTTTTAAAAGGAAATTAAAAACAGCTTTATTCTCATCTGTCTTTGGTAATTAGTTAATTATCTTCTATTTATAACACAACATGGATTCTTATTCTTCTCTTTGGGTCATTTCACGTGAAATCAGACACTTTGGGACCCGACCGACCCGGATTTCAATCATACTTGGTGTGCCTTTTTAGTAGCAAGGTAGCACCTCAGAACTGCATTGGTTTGAATCTGACACTAATATTAAGGGAGAAACAGACTAGGAAAGGTTCACATGTGAGGGTAGGACACTATACATTCAGCCTTGAATATATCAGTCAGTGTTAGTCACAAAAAGATGCCTGTGGTGTTATTTGAAAGCTCTTTTCTGGCTCTACATATACACAATCAGCTTGGAATACAACAACTCTCAGAATATGAATTATGATAAATTGAAAAATTAAAAATTGAATATCTAAAAAAAACTATATTTTAAAATGGCCAGTTCCTTGTCCAAACGTAGCCGGCAATGTCATTAGCAACACCTCAAATGCTGGTGTTCGGTTTTTTATTCATTTCAGAGAGATTTTTACTCACAAATATGGCATCATACAGACCACTTACTAATAATATGGTAATACCATAGTAGCATCACATGACAAAACAAAAACAAAACAAAAATGGTCAGTTTCCATGGTCCCAGGTTTCAAAAACTAAGGCAGATGTCCATTTATACACACCAAATTATGATATGTGAATGTTTGAACATTCCTTCTCTGTGTACCTGTGTCATCTTCCCTTTACCGTACTTTAAAGAGATAATCAATGGCTACACTCTCATTTTGTACTCTACCAGTGCATTTGAAGCAGCAGCTGTGTCTTTTGTAGATAATGTATAAGTATAAGTACGTCCCGTTGCAGTTACAGGTTCCACTACCAGAAGCACATCCTGATGATCCATGACAAGTCTATCTGGTCTGAAGGGAAAAGTGAAGGATGGAGATGGTCCATGAGGATGCAGGAAGTTCAGTTTCACCTCTCCAGTGCTCGGCATACATGCATCAACACATGCTAGCCACCAGTTGCCACTCTTTCAACGCTGCCTTCTCTGAATGCTGAAAATGGCCTATTACTATTCCAGGTACTCAAAAACTACACAGCTTCTGCCCATTGTCAATGGACATTAGGCCATTTTCCGCATTCAGAGAAGGAGTTGAAAGAGTGAGCTCAGTAAAGGAATGGGGTACATTTTCAAGCATCAAAGGGTATGTTGTAGCTGTATATGATGGCAACTGGTGGCTAGCATGTGTTGAGGAATGTATGCTGAGCACTGGAGAGGTGAAACTGAACTTCCTGCATCCTCATGGACCATCTCCATCCTTCACTTTTCCCTTCAGACCAGATAGACTTGTCATGGATCATCAGGATGTGCTTCTGGTAGTGGAACCTGTAACTGCAGCGGGACGTACTTATACATTATCTACAAAAGACACAGCTGCTGCTTCAAATGCACTGGTAGAGTACAAAATGAGAGTGTAGCCATTGATTATCTCTTTAAAGTACGGTAAAGGGAAGATGACACAGGTACACAGAGAAGGGATGTTCAAACATTCACATATCATCATTTGGTGTGTATAAATGGACATCTGCCTTAGTTTCTGAAACCTGGGACCATGGAAACTGACCATTTTTGTTGTGTTTTTGTTTTGTCATGTAATGCTACTATGGTATTACCATATTATTAGTAAGTGGTCTGTATGATGCCATATTTGTGAGTCAAATTCTCTTTGAAATGAATAAAGAACCGAACACCAGCATTTGAGGTGTTGCTAATGACATTGCCGGCTACGTTTGGACAAGGAACTGGCCATTTTAAAATATAGTTTTTTCAGATATTCAATTTTTAATTTTTCAATTTATCATAATTCATATTCTGAGAGTTGTTGTATTACAAGCTGATTGTGTAATATGTAGAGCCAGAAAAGAGCTTTCAAACAATACCACAGGCATCTTTTTGTGACTAACACTGACTGATATATTCAAGGCTGAATGTATAGTGTCCTACCCTAAAATGTGAACCTTTCCTAGTCTGTTTCTCCCTTAATATTAGTGTCAGATTCAAACCAATGCAGTTCTGGGGTGCTACCTTGCTACTAAAATGGCACACCAAGTATGATTGAAATCCGGATCGGTCGGGTCCCAAAGCGTCTGATTTCACGTGAAATGACCCCTTTTCTTCTTCTTTACTCTTTAGCACATTGAATGACAATTGTGTATGGGAATGTGCTATACAAGTCATTTTGATTGATTGATTGATTGATTGATTGATAGGATAGTCAGAAAAGAGAACAGACTCAAAATGTTTGCAAAAAAATACTGATATCTTTATATGGAATCATATAGTCATATGATTATACTATATGCCACTTCTGAAGGGAGCTTCCTGCAATAATAGCCAAAATAACCAGATTCTGTTTTCTCTTCAGGTGAGGAGGAAGGGGATCGCTCCAGAGGCTCAGGGTGGTCGTCCTACCTGCACAGCTGGTCTGGCATCCGATAAGAAGAAAGGCAGCTGACAGCTTCATGGCTATCAGATGGGTTCCTACAGGACTGTGCATTAGTTACTTAATCATCATCTTTTATGTGTATTTAAAATATACCAAACATGCCTTTTTTGGGGGGTGGGGGGAGGGGGAGGGTGGATCACTTTGTATATTTAAAATAATAATAATTATTGACATCATTGTAGTTCTGTCCGTTTGTAAAGTACTTGAAAATTGTATAGGCCTTCCTTGCAGCAAGTCTGTGAGGTCTGTTGTTACTCATGGCTTATGGCTCACATTTTCCAAGGTCAGTTCCTTTGTTAATGATATCGTTCAACGTCTCCTGGTGCATTACACGACTTGCCATTTAACAAATTGCAGCTGTGACCTAAAACTGTTTTATGAACACTATACCATTACAACCTTTGGTTGTTGTCAACATCTCTTAACTTCAACTGGAAGTGATGTGAAATCATGTATTGGGGTACGTTTCTTGAAAGCATAGTTGTTAGCCAGTTAGCAACTTGGATAGTTGCCAATGGGAAATTGCATTGCAAACAACAAAGTAGCTAACATAGTTAGCAACTATGTTTATTACAAATATAGCTACAGCCATTGTAGACAGTGCAGGATATCAGATGTGATAGAGATACGCAGCGTAGAGATACACAGCTTTGCACATTATTTTTAGGCCAGTGGTTCATGTCACCACAGTGAGTCATGTAATGTCATTATTGTGAAGTGAAGTAGACGGTGAACAGAAGGCTCATCAAATGATATGATGCAGTGAAAGCTAGACACTGTCAAGAGAGGACCAAATTGATTTGTGTGTGTGTGTGTGTGCGTGTGCGTGTGTGTGTGCGCGTGCGTGTCTGTTTCACATCGTCGGGGAAGCTTATAGAAATTATTGACAAATGAATGAAATCTCTTCACTGAATGTATTGCTATATGTTTTAAATTATTTACAGACGTTCATCTAAATAATGAGCTTTTTTTCACCTTTTAAGACGTTGAGAGAGATTAAACTGTCATGTGCAATTTCATCACTGAAAAATCTTGCTTTAACTGACAAATACATTGCTGTTCCAAAATAAAACTGTAATCTGTCCAACTGCCATCAGTCTAACTGTTGAGTCCTTGTAGGTTTAGCTGATGCGTGTGCAATACTTTTGTAAGATTAGGAATACTTCAGTTGCATTGTTTTAAAAAAAAAGTATAGTAGCCATGAACATGTGTGCAATAACGTACACAAGATTTCGAGAGATCCTTTTCATTTTTCAATGCTGCCTTCCAGTCATAAGCATTAAATAATATAAGAGAAAGCCTTCGTTGTTAATACTCAGTACAGAGATATAGCCCACATACACATAAGTATAGGCTAAATTAAAATGGTGTACCATCATACAAACCACAACACTACTATGCTACTGTTTAAAAGACACTTTTACTAGTCCAGGTATGCAAACACAGGCGGACGCATGATGACACAGACTTCAAAGACTGAATAGACTGTATAAGCCAGCAGGCTACTGTGGAGCTGACCAGGGTTGCCAGATGAGACTGATGATTTCCAGCCCAAAAAAAAGCTCAAAACCCGCCTGAAAGCACCAAATCCCACCCAATTTGAACTAATTTCTGTTGATTTCTATGGCCATAAATCGGCAGGAAAACCTGCAGATGGTCATCCTAAGCAGCCCAATTTGGCGGGAAACCGCCCAATCTGGGAACACTGTAGCTGCGGGTCAGTGGTGGAGATGTATTGATGTCCAGGTGGCAACTGACTTGCAGAGGTAGTCAGTGCAGCGTCCAATGAATGAATGGCCTACAAGATGAACGGAATACTGGATGGTACAGGAAAGTGTCAATGCCAAAAATGAATAAATAATACCAAAATGAAGCAAGCAGACTGGTTTTATGCTAGTGGGGCAACAGGGCCACATTGGTAGCCTGGGAACTCCCATACTGCCTTTAGTTCTACACAATCGTTTTGATCTGAAAGACAGTCTGGCGAGGATGACTCATAACGGCCAAGATCATGGTCCCTGTGTCATAATGGCCAATACATATACATTGCTGGTGTTTCCAGACGCGCGGTGCCACATGTGTCACTTCAGCGCGTAATGCTTGCAACTTTTTTGTGTGTAATTTATGAACGTGCGTGCCTTGGCGCATTGATACACTGGAGTTATGCGGTCAGAAAAGTGACCTAATAGTGGGACTACTTCAGGTGTGCATATATAGACAGTTAATCAATACCCAATTTAGCGCGTCACAATGGGAGATTCCAGACTGCCGTGGTATAAGTAAGGGATAATTGACGACACGGTGTGCGTATAACAGGAAAAATAATGCACACCTAGGTGGTGATGCGGCCACGACGCGAAGCGGAGTGGCCGTTACACCTCGGTGTGCATTATTTTTCCTGTTATACGCACACCGTGAAGTCAATTATCCCGCTTATACCACGGTTGCCACACTGTCTGAAATTTATTTGAGGCATTATTTCGATGCTATAATGGCTAAAACAAAGGTTTTCTGTAGAACTAATTCCTTCCGCCACAAGAAGCTTCTTTTCATAACTTTCTGGCGAACTGCCGTTGCTAATTCTAAATTGAAGGTTGCTACGGCCAAGACACCGTTGATAGTTCTATCGCATTCGGTTGTCAAGTCAAGAGCCAGTCGTTAATTCTATCGCATTTGGTTGTCAAGTCAGTCGCCTCAATGTTCTACCCATTCGATATATGGGCGCGTCTGACTTGCCCACTAGACCATGCTACAGTTGGCATGATTCCTACACATGTACATATCTCAATAGATTAAAAAAATACCCCGCGCATCTTGGCGACATTCTAACTGCCTCACCTCGCCATTAACTTCATCAAAACAGGCACCTCGTCAATGTGCTCTCCTCCCATAGGAAACTCCCCTTGATTTATTTTCCTGCGTTCCCATAGTTAAGCCTATTGATCCGAAAATATCCCATACTTTTCACAAGTTACGCTACTCTCTCAACTGATAAACGCTACAACCGCAGGAAACATCTCCTCTCGTGGGGAAGAAACGCCCACGTGAAACGGGCGTCCCTTTGCGCAAGGAATCTCTCTCTCTCTCTCTCTCTCTCTCTCTCTCTCTCTCTCTCTCTCTCTCTCTCTCTCTCTCTCTCTCTCTCTCTCTCTCTCTCACAAAGTTGACAGTGATGGTCAGTTGGGAGAAATAACAATGTTTCAAATTTGATTAGGCCTACTAAGATTTGCTCCAGATTCACTATACATTGCTGGTGTCTCCAGACGCGCGGTGCCACATGTGTCACTTCAGCGCGTAATGCTTGCAACTTTTTTGTGTGTAATTTATGAACGTGCGTGCCTTGGCGCATTGATACACTGGAGTTATGCGGTCAGAAAAGTGACCTAATAGTGGAACTACTTCAGGTGTGCATATATAGACAGTTAATCAATACCCAATTTTGTGCGTCACAATGGGAGATTCCAGACTGCCGTGGTATAAGTATGGAATAGCGGACGACGAGGTGTCCCGATATCAAGGGAAATAATGGACGAGGCGGAGCGTTCTAAACAGCCCGACGGCGCAGCCGAAGGGCTGTTCGCTTCGCCAAGTCCATTTTCCCTTGATATCGGGACACCTCGAAGGCCGCTATTCCGCTCATCACCCGGTTACCAGCATTTAAGTATTAATTTATTATTATGTTGATCTAAGGCTTCTTGAAAAAGTAGATTCACCACTGCGCTTGGTAGGCCTACGTTGCCATGGGCACCACTTCCTAATCTAGTGAGACGCGCCTCTATCGGAGGCATGTAAGGACGCGCGCAGAATGTTGGTGACTTGACAACCAAATGCGATAGAATTGACGACTGGGTTTTTGACTTGACAACCAGATGCGATAGAATTAGTAACGGGGTCTTGACTAGACAACCAGATGCGATAGAACTAACGACGCGGTCTTGACTAGACAACCAGATGCGATAGAACTAGTAACGGCACTTCGCCAGAAAGTTAGAGAAGAAGCAACTTGGACGCCCGCACGCCCGCATGACATCATAGGTGTCCTGCTACCGGGGAATAAAGGACACCTGCTCAGCCAATCAGAAGACGTTGCGTCTGCTCACTGGGTGATAATAGCCAAGTATTCTGCCCCCTACGGAATTAACAATAGGCAACTCCCCAGACCTAATCTCACTTGTGATTAGGTCTGGTGTTAACCAGGCAACCATATTGGTGCTCATAGATGAATAGCGATGCAGTCTTCATCCTACTACTCCCTCTACCCGTAGCCTACGGCGAATGACCCCTGCCATAACTCCAGACTAAAAAAGTAGCAGCTTCAGAAATAGCTTATTTCTGACCCACCACACTGAAACCCATTAAAATCCATGTTACAGTAAAACGTATTGTAACTTGGGTTACTAACATTGTAATTAGTATATTTTAGCTTTTCCGATGTAAATGCTTTACATTACTTAGTTACGGCAAAAATCAATACATTACAGTAATATATTTTGTAATGCGTTACTCCGAACACAGTTGGTAAGAAGGCAGTGCCACAGCCAACTACAGGATTCGGATGTAGCCGTGGTATTTTCTGCCCTTGAGGTGTGGTTATTTGGTTTGGTTATATTGGGGGAGTAATTAACCTCTGCTTTCCCTCATCCTCCTCCATGACTGAGGTATCCTGAATATGGTACCGTCCCGCCGCACTGCTCCCTTGGGGACCCATTGGGGGCTACCCCCTTGCACGGGTGAGGCATATGCAATTTTGTTGTGTGCAGTATGCACTTGTCTGCTGTGTCACAATTACAATGGGGGTTGGAGTTTCCCAGGTGGGCTTTCACAGCTTTCACAAGAGTGGATTTGCTCCAGCAGAGAAGATTGTCAACAGCAATGGAGAGCTCTACCATCAGGGCTGTTTTGTTTGGGCCCAGTGCTTCCAGCAGTTCCCATCGAAGTTTTTCTATGAGGTAGGCCTCTTTTAACAACAATTGAGGAGCTTTGTTGCAAAATGCAAAACGTTAATTACAAGAAGTAATGGGACTCTTGCCTTATGTACACATAGGCCTACTGTAAGCATTATGTCTAAGTGTAGGATCACAATAACAGTCATATGGCCATGGTTAACTGGGTGGAGAGGAGATGTAGAATTACTGAGGTACCCTGAGCGTGTTACCATCCCGCTGTACTGCTCCCTTTCGGGTGCCATTGGGGGCTGCCCCCTTGCACGGCCGGGTGAGGCATGAATGCAATTCTGCTTTGTGCAGTGTGCACTTGTGTGCTGTGGAGTGCTGTGTCACATGGACAATGGGAGTTGGAGTTTCCCAGTTGGGCTTTCACTCAAGTTTCATACATCATTGCTTCACCTTAGCCTGACATTATTATGTAGTTATGGACAATTAATTGTGCAAATCTAATGAAGTGCATTTGCAGGAGGCTAATCCATTATGTATATTGTTTGTGTATACCTGTATGTATTCTTGGTGTAATGTCTATGCGGCTGACAAGGCCCTCTTGCTCTGCTTGGCAGCTGGTCCCCCACAATGCGTGCACTCCAATATGCACGCTACCGTCCTCCACTTGTGCTTGTGGCCTCGCCCCGCCCCCGCCTCTGTGGAGAAAAGCTGTCAGCCTAGCCACAAGGACTTTTGGGCGACTGTTTTTCATTTACCATCCCAATTGCAAATGAGAAAATGACATTAGAATTGTGCTTTTGCAAGATATTGAATTAATTTTCTGTCGTCAGTGTCAGTGGCAGGCAAGTGAGCAAGAGAGGACGGAAGTCCGCAGACTGGAATTCACCCATTGAGTCCTATATAAATAAAAACAAGAATAGAAAGTTAGCCAGCAGCCAACCGTAGCAGAGCCATGGGAGCGCCGTTTCCTGTCTTGTCTCTAATATCAAAGGAATAGCCCAAGGAGCAGTTGAATGCACTTCCGCTCATCAGTGGAAATAAAGTTAGTGTCTTTGAAGTATGCAAGAGTGTGTGTTTTTTTTTTCTGTAACTCAAGGGATCAAATCTCGCCTTCGTTCAGCCCAAAGCAGTGTATTTATGCGAGGGTGGTGAATACAAATAGCATATCAACAACTTGCAATAAGAATACTAATGTGGCATTATGGTATTACAGAGGAATGTAAATTTTCAGGTGAATTACTTCTGTGTCTCATTTGATCAATATATTTATAAACTAGCCTCTGTTTTTCTCTCCTCATCCCAACCCCAATGCAGTTTGAAGGCCGTGAATAGGCCTACTGTGAACATCATTTCCAAATCCTGTTTGCACAGGGCTGCCAGTGTCAGTGTGGTGGGTATCATAGTGTAGGGACACTGGGAAACTGGGGGAACTTGTATATAACTTTGGGACATACGATTGTAAATGGAGATGTCCCCAAATATTTAAGTCACTTTTTCAGGAGAGTGTGGGACATTCATAGTTATATTGCATATTTTATATCCTTGATGAGCAGAAGTTGTATGTTTCCTTGCTTTTGTGTATTCTTCCTCTTATCATTTTGTTGTTGTTATTGTTAAAAATCACAACAATGACAACAATAACAACAGCAATAATAATCTTTCTAATTAAGCAATTTTCTAGTCTTCATATTGTATTTGGACATGACAGGGTGGGAAATGTTTTGGGCTGGGACTGTATTTTCAGCGTGTTAGAAACCCTTCACTGAGCACTGATCTGGCTTATCGTGAGACACACTACAGTCAGGTAAACTAATGTACTGGGCAGCAATACCATCTCAGGGATATCCACAATGAAGAAAACTAGGCTACCGTAGTCTGAAGGTTATTGGTACCCATGCCTGTAAGATTTCCCACCATTATTTTAATACATGCTGGTAAAGAGCATGAGGTATGTTTCATCATGCATTTTTAAAATGGTTTTAAAATTGTTTTTTATTGGATGTTCAAGCTTTCAATGAGGGAGCGCCATCTGTTGGTAAATATATGGTAGCTCTTGTATGTTTTTTTCATGCGTGTAATCAGAGATTCATGTAATCAGAGATTTGGAACTTGTACTGACAAAAAAGGTTGTTAACTAGCTATGTTAATCATTCTTGATTATTGTTTTCTTTTTTTAATTGGACAGTTGTTTGGTGATGTGTGCTACCTCTGGAATCATGTGATTGAAGGAGATGGTAAGTTCTGCTATTGTTTGTCAGAAGTCAGGAGTATATCTTCTGCAACATACTTTATGTTCATTTTTTAAATACCAGTAGTCACACATCCATACTACGCGTTTGCAACTAATATATGGGTTGCAGTTATTCTGAAAATGAAATAAAATATGTGCCTATTTCTTCCAGATTTATCAAAAGTGTATACATTAGGATGAACTAGACATTGACATACTTCCATTAAATATAAGTACTTAGAATTACTGACTGACAATGTGAAATTTAGATTCACAGAATAGCAAAATTCACAGAATAGCAGTGAAGGGAAAAGGCATAAACTGCATATTTTATTTTGTTACTTTATCTGTCTAGCCAAGAGCTACATCTACAACTTGTTGATGGGCCTTTTTATACAAGATGACCGGCTGTGGTCCCATTTCAGAAGACATTTTAAAATCAAGTTGATTTTAGCAATTTATTAGAAATTAGGGAATGTCAGTGTGTTACATGTACAGTGCATCAATGATTTACATTAGGGTGGATGAAAAAATAAAACTTTGAAAAATAAAACCAAATACAAACCCTTGAAAAATAAAACTTTGCAAAAAATCCCATTGTACCACCTTTTAACATTGATCACATTTGCTTTTTACAAGGAAGTAGGCATGATATTAGTACAAAGGAACAACACTGCAAAAGCAGAGTGTGATTTTCAAAAGTTGGGGCATAGATAGACTGTGTAGTTACTGGAAAACACTAAACACCTAAAAAGAAGGACCCGCCACAAACTTCATCCGACCTGTGACCTTGAAGTTGACTGTAGATGAAGGATCAGTCAGTAAGGGGTCAGAGCGGGATTTTCAAAAGTTGGGGCGTTTGATGCACCCCAATTTACATATGTATACCGTATATTATATATGTACACATGACCAAGCCGTATTTTGAGTTTGGGAACACTGATGATGGGCTAGACCCGAAACGGTTGCATCCCACTTTTTGTTTTGGCTTCTCTTTATTTTCTGCTTTTAATACGGTTTCACTGAACAGCATCAAGCTCCTGTGTGCGATTTCTTTTTCTTCACACATGACCAAGCCTCTCACAGTCCTGGCAGAGGAATCTCCTCATAGGTGATTTCAACATACGGCGGCTTCATTGGCAGGTGCCAGTACTGAAAATTGTAATACAAATAGAAGCTTTTCTCCAAGATCAATCTCTCATAGGCCTCAATGATGCTCATGATGGTATCCACAACCGAATGATGAGGCTGAAACGTACGATAAAAGTTCCTGATGTCCGAAGCCAGGGCTTTCATTGAGGCTTGACCAAAGATGGTATCGTCGTCTCCCAAGAAGGTAGGCTCTGCACTATACAAGTATATCTTGGTGTAGTTGGTCTGGCTTTTGCTGCTGAATGTGGCACCTAAATCCGACAGCTTTCTAAATACGCGATGAACAAACTGCGAACAATCATAGGATTCAAACCATTCAGTCCCATTCGCACTTGGGTCAGAACGCACTGTCCAGGTTTCGTAGTAAATCCCAGTTTCATTGTCTTCTTGGACCCATCGAGCCATGTCATTAAACTGCCCACCTGATGGTATGAAAGAAATAAAAAGGTGTTACATGACAGCAGAATAGAAACTTCGATGCCACTGAAGACCTTTGAAGACCTTCTTCTTTGTATGACCAGCGCATGTAAAGAAATTGACAATAAAACCGACTTGACTTGACCTGAAGCTTGTGGGTGGAACCAACAATTGGTGTTCAACCTCCTTGACTGCACGATATAGGCCAGTGCAGCATTGTCATAATGGTGCAATGCCCGCTCCAAAGACTTAGGAACTAGGCTACTGGAAACAGGTTCCATTCATTAATTTAGCACTTTTATGGTATATTTTTACATGTATATTAAATTGGATTAACTAACACCCCCTTGGCAGAACGTTTCACAATAATAGTATTTAATAATAATAATAATAGTTTAATAATTCTAGGACACTGAGGCGACCAATTTCATGTATTACAGCGAATTATTACACGACACGGAAATATGTTTTAAAATGTCTTCATGGTCATGGTTAATTAGTACGCAGTATGCATTCATGCCATTTTTAAAATGTTCACACCTGTGATTTCTGCCACTTTCTCCAACGTTCCGTTCTGTTTCCAGTGGAGGTCATCGATGCCTTCAAAGAAGCATGCAGCACCTTGATTACACCAGGAGGGGGCGTTCATGTCTGGCCTCAGGTGGGGGAAAGTGCAGTTTCCCAGCTGAAACAGCTCATACCACTCCATGGTGAAGTTGGAGCCAGTCTGCAAACTCTGGAATCCTATTGCATCATGCATGATGTGCTGTGGAGCAATGCGGGGATTAAGATTATCCAACAATGCAAAAATTGTTAATTTTGAGAAAGCAAACCAGCTACTCACAATATTTGTCATTCAAACTTATTTAAAGAAGCAGTCAACCTTATCCAACAATGCAAAAATTGTTCATTTTAAGAACGCAAACCAGCTACTCACAATATTTGTCATTCAAACTGGTTTAAAAGAACAGTCCACCTTATTTCATGAAATTGCTTATCAGCCAAAGATGTCTATAACTGGAAAGTTTTATACCTTTTCATGTATAAAAGTGTAACATTCCTAATCAAAATGAATAGGCCTACTTAGTCATTGATGGTGGTGGTTGAAAGGATAACTTTAGAAAAAAAAAATCGCAAACCAATAAAGTCTTTCTTGAGGTGCTGGCGGGTAACGGTGGTTGAAAGGATAACAATTGTGAATGGACAGCATATGTTCAGAAAACAAACCACTCAAAATGACGTTTTATCCAATAATTTGTCAACATTTTATCAATTACATGTGAATATGGACATGGCCAAAGGAACATGCGTTTAAATTAAGTCTACTTCTCCTTTTACAACCATGTGTGCCTACCACTTCATCACACCAATGGTTTATGTATTAACTGCAGTCACCAGATCATGTGCACAGCACATTTTAATAGAATGGCCCAAAAATGATAATAAAAGAAAGGCAATTTCCCTTGACTATGTGTTAGTCCAGGGGTGGGGAACCTTCTTCATTCGGGGGGGGGGGCACTTCAAATTCATCCTAGGGCCATAAAAGTCCTAAGAGGGCCGTACTATTAACACAAACCAGGATTTCCACCTGCACTTTAGGCCTATATTGAAGGCAGACACCTTTAAAACAGACCCCACGTTCTCTAGGTCCCCTGAATATAACCTTATTGTATTGCAAATTTTCTAAGATTCCTTTACAAAATATGCCATACTTCATGTGAAGCTGCGTAACATTAAAATTACATCAGGGTCCGGATAAAACGGCCTCATGGGCCGCAAACGGCCCTCGAGAGACATAGGTTCCCCACCCCTGTGTTACCATTACTTACAAATTTCCCCAACAGGTCGCCATACTTGAACTCCCACACAGGGGCCTGGAGTCGGAACACTGAGATGACATCAGAATCTCTCATGTAAGGTATCCGCCCATCACGGTCACCGGTGGGGCAAAAGGGATAGAGTGCCTCACAAAAGGGATCCACTTCTGGACGCCGATCAAACCGCCTTAGGGGGAAAAAATGTCCAATCATAGAGATACATTTGTTTTAGATGGTACCGATGTGTGGTATGAGTACAAACAAAAGTGTCCCCCACTTAAAATCAAGCATGGTAGTGGGACTGGGGTTTGTGGCGGCATGAATGGACAACATTGGGAAGTTCAACATTGGACATTCCACAAAATTTCACCCCTGGGGATCAATAAAGTTATTCTACTCTAAGCATGCATGTCAACATACTCTGAAGCAGATAATGATCCCTTAAAGGTGAGGTCTAGTGGTCCTTTTGACATATTTTGAGTTAGCAATACATTGAGGTGATTAAATAAGATGTACACTGACTACTTTTCATTGTCAAAGACAAATGTCTTTGATGTTGGCCTGTAAAAAGATACAAACTCATACACTGTAGTTCAGGACCATTTTGTAACTCACTGGAAGCCATGCAAGGACCCGTACTGGATTGATATAGTCTCTGTACTTCAATTAATTGTTTTAGTTAGAATTAAAAGGTGTAGCATTTTTTAGTTAGTTGCACCTGCAAGTGACTTTTGAGGAAGTCTTAGAACACTGCATTATTTATTCTATTCGTGCACACTTCAAAAGGTAGGTAGAAGAACATGGGCTGCTGAAGTTGACTCACTTCCCGTTTTTAGTCTTGTTTTATTTTACTTGTTTTACTAGGGTGAAAATTTAAACTTTTGGCATCTAGAGCTGCAATCTGAATGCGTCCTAACGTAAAAGCACATTTTAAAGCGCACTGATGGAACCAGAGACTTGTTATGCATCACACAACCATCACGCCAACTAGTCACAAGTTATCTATTTGGTAGCGAATGTCAGTTCAAGCGCAAAAAATCCCTACCTGTACGGGACGGGCCATGTTCTTTTCCCATTTGACTCAGTCAGTTGGACATATGCCACAAAAGTGAGAATACAACAATAAACTATTGCGTGTTTCATATCAAATAAGAATTTGGACTGACTGAGACAAGTTCTCTACCCTTCCTTATCGAGCCACCAAAACCAGAACGTCACGGCAGTCACGAGAAAATCGTAAACAAGCATGTGAACGAGCAGTCCTGATGAACGGTCGGTGCCTATCTGTATTGATAACTGAATATCCACGGTCTATTTTAGTATCCACCTTCCTAAAACATGAACTAAAATACTGGTATGATTCCGCTGTGTGCGTTAAGTCCCAATCCAGTTTGAGTTCTTGCGACAAACTAAGAACACGGTAGTAGTGGCAGCTTTTATTTTGACGACAGATTTCGCACCTTAGGTTGTCGGAAGTACTTGCCATCAGTTTGGCTAGCTTCACGCCGCTATATTTCTGTTGTTACTGTCTGTCGGCGTGCTACTGCTAGCAACATATGGGCACAGGAGAAAGTGAAGTCATTTTTGTTTCATGAAAATGGATGGTCAACGTTGGTTACCACTGGAGGCGAATCCTGATGTAGGGACCTCTTTGTTATTTACTCATCAAATTTTAATTTTCACAGTTGAGTTCGTGCCCTAAAACATCCTTGTAAAGGGTGGTCCCAAGTGTAGTTAGACATTGATTCGATTTTTGATATGATGGGTAACTATCTGCAGCGTTGTGACAGTTCAGTTTGATCATTGACGCTAATCAGCTTGTTTTATCACTTTCAGGTGATGAACCAGGTAAAATAACCCATCTGGTGTTGGTAAGACGCACGTACAGAATTGACAAATGGGCAATGCTTTGGTTTACTGAACGTTATCTCGATATCATTGCTCGGTCTTTCTCCTTCATCACAATGCAAATCACGCTATCATTGCTAACAGCCATTAGCCCCTTCCAGTAACGAAAGTTAACATATTGTTTTGTTGGTCACACTTATGTGGCAGTGTGGCATGAATTTCATCAGAAATTTACGCTGGACCATAATGTTTAGTCATGGAATTGATAGTGCCATAGCTGTTAGTTAGCTGTGGAACATGATTCCTCAGGGAGCTGTCAGGTTCCTTGATGCACAGTCATCCATCCCATGTGATTTTGTTTCCAATTAGAAGTATAACGAATACTATCTGTCAGACATGATTTCTACCTAATATGTAGTTATAGCTACGAGTTAAGGTGATGGGATGAGTGCTGCTAGGACCGAATTACTATTTTTTTTGCTTCGTTTTCAAGTTTCTTCGGCAGTTGGGTTTGCTACCAACATGGCAGTTTGGGGATGTCTATGGGTTGGACCCAGAACTTCTCTGCATGGTCCCGAAACCAGTCTGCGCTGTGCTGCTTCTGTTTCCTGTCACAGAAAAGGTAATGTTGCCTACTGATGGCCGTGGAAAAAATATGGCATACAAACTGTAGCCTACACCTGCCTTTTCAAGAAAACGGTACTGTTTAATGTTATGCAGACATATCACTGACCTAGCTTCAATTGAGGACAAAATGATTACCCCCCCCCCCCCTTTAGAAAATTACACAACTCTTGTTTTCTCCATTTAACAACTAAGCTAAATGTCTATGAACAACACGTTTTTGTTACTCTGGAAAATACACTATGAAAGCAATCACTATGAAGGCAATAAATCACTATGAAGGCACTATTAAATTGATATGGGTAGATATAAACTTTATTTATCTCCTAGGGGAAATGTATGTTCCAGGTTGCTCTGTAGGCCTATTAGACCTAGATCAAATTATAATTAATTCACACTACACAGAGAAGTCCAATGTCTTTGGGACAAATTATTTTACCATCCGTCAGTTCTGCATTTCAATGCCCTCAGCCTCCAGCGTCAGATTCTGTATCTGCAGCCACAAGACTATTATGCAAAAAAAGTGCATCCATACCCCACTTTGTACTCTAATCTTGAGGTTCATCTAAACTATATAAGACTGCAGGTGGTTTCCTGTGTGGAGAGATTGACTAGGTGGATTGTATACAGAGCAGTGATAGTGATTTTTTTGTTTTGTTAACAAAAATGATCAACCTTTTGTTTTGTTATTTTCATGTTTTTTACCTTCTTTTTTTTACAAAAAAGTATTCAGTCTTGTGTTATGAAGTCCTGAGATCAACACACATGTATGCCTTTTATTTTTGTCTGTACAGTACGAGTCTTTCAGACTGGACGAGGAGAAGAAAATTCTATCTGAGGGCCAGCAAGTCTCCCCAGATGTTTACTTCATGCGACAGACTATTGGTAATGCTTGTGGGACAATTGGATTGATCCATGCTGTGGCAAACAACCAGGAACGTCTAGAATTTGGTAAGTGTGAAAAAAAGTGAAAGCCCAACTGGGAAACTCCAACTCCCATTGTCATTGTGACACAGCACTCCACAGCACACAAGTGAACACTGCACACTACTTTATTGTGTTTATGCCTCACCCGTGCAAGGGGGCAGCCCCCAATGGCGCACCAAGGGAGCAGTGCGGCAGGAAGGTACCATGCTCAGGGTACCTCAGTCATGGAGCAGGATGGGGGATAGCACTGGTAAATTACTACCCCCCACGAACCTGGCGGGTCGGTAGTCGAACCGGCAACCTTTGGGATACAAGTCTGACGCTCTAACCGCTTACCCATGACTGCCCTGTGGGTGTGTGGGTACGGCTGGGATGGCCATTATGGCAAACATGTTATAATTTTTATACCCCTATCGAATGATTTCTTTTTCTTTCCTCATAGAATTTAGTTGTTAGCAATCAGTCTTCTTGAAGGTTGAAATAAGTTCCTCAAATGAGAAGCTTACAAGTGACTAACAACAGGGAACACAATCAACATCAAAAAAAACATGTGGGAGGAACTATAGTCTAGTCATGAACCCAGAGATGTTGGGTACTCTAAAGCAGTGTTTCTCAACCAGGGTGCCGTGGCAACGTGACTGATGGTATATGAAATTGACCTAAATAAATAAATAAATAATGTAATATAATACATATTTCTCAAAATTAATAATGTAATGCTTAGTCAGTGGAATCATTCATCTAGGCCCTACCATTTCTGCACAATAAAGTAAATTTAGGTCACCCCAGTATGGATTTCACATAGCCTGTCTGAGATAAAGCTGCAACTTTGAACGTCTCCAAATGTGTTAGTTTTCTAAGCACATGGTATCGCATGTAATGCCATGTTAGTGCTTGTTGGTTTTATTTGGGGTGCCTTGAGATTTTGTATGAATTGAAAGGGTGCCTCGCCTAAAAAAAGGTTGAGAAACGCTGCTCTAAAGTTTTATTGCAAATGTAACTCATTTTCAACTTTTATGAGTGGGATGTGTTTTCGCCACAGTCTCAAGAATCAGTAATACATGTATTGTTAATGGTCAAACCTCCAAAATCAGCAAGGGATGAAATACTTATTATCAACACTGTACTTGCTCACTGCATGATGATTTATGGCCATGTTGGTGAAATACAAGCAGGCTTGTACAAGTACAGTTATGCTGAACAGTTGTGAAAAATTGTGCGTAAAATTCTACAGCTTAAGATGAGCCTCCTAACATTTGATTTGACCTTCATAGCATTGATTGCATAGTTAACAGTCCTACAACTTTCAACTACTAGTACTAGCACTGTTAACATAGTTTCAATGCTTTTGTATATTGCAGGGCTCCATGAAAAGGGAACGCTATTGCTGTAAACAGTCTTGCAGGCGAAATTGATGCTATTAAAGGCGACAAATGCCTGACAAAAATGTTTGATTTGAAATGTCTGTACAGCCTACATAGTTTATTCACAAATTGTCTGTGTGTGACATGTTTTCCCTAGAATCAGACTCACCTCTGAAGAAATTCTTACTTCAGTCATCCAAGTTGAACCCAAATGAAAAAGCAGTTTTCTTGGAGAAAGATGAGGTATTGGTGATTCAAAATGCTTAATACCACATGTTTATTAAAACCTCATATTTATTAATACCACATTTATTTATTTAAAATTCAAGCAGTAACATTTTTTGTGTCCTTTTTGTATTTACAGAGCATTCGTGTAACTCACGAGTCAAGTGCCCAGGAAGGACAGACAGAGGTAAGATCAGCATGTACCTGAATGCAACTCTTACACATTCAAGTGATTCTTCAACCTCCCTATATGGATAGGGTTCAAATGAATATAGGAATGTGTGAAACAAATTCCCTACACACACACACACACACACACACACACACACACACACACACACACACACACACACACACACACACACACACACACGCAGAGAGAAATGCAATGTGTTGTCAACAAGCCATTTATTAGGTTAATCCATCTTAATCTAAAAACAGATGAAATAAACAAGCAGAAACACAATGACTCAAAATCGATCAAAGTTGGTGCAACATTTCTCTATCATGCTAAATAAAAGCCATGGTCCTGTAGTGACGCCCACACACAGCTCAGACTTGACCATCTGATGGGCGTCCAAAGTGAATGTCCGCACTGAAAGTGAAACCATGTGATTTGGACCCACAGAAAGAATTGCAGTGGAAGAATTAACCAGAATCCCTCATTAACTAGTCTGTCAGCCGAGTGAGTCAACACAATAAAACTCAATCTTAAAAGAAGAGTAGGTTATGTATTTTCTATTAGCTCACTGCCAGAGTTATGCTGCCCATTCATATATGTGATCTTCTCCCTGAGGATGTTCCACCACCATCAATTTCCAAGTACCAGTATTCATAATGACTTTCACTTTTCATACATACAAACGTGGATCTTCTCTGTGTGTATTTCCAGTAATAGACATACTGTACTTTAGTCAACCCAGTAAATATTAGTTTATTACTTAGTTAATATTTATGAAGATCAAATAGGGAACGGGCAGCATAGTTGCAATGCCTGCTCTGGCCACAATTTTACATGCGCTACCTTTTAATTATTACCTCCGCCAAGCAGGTTATGTTTTCGGTCGAGTTGGTTTGTCTGTTTGTTTGTCTGTCTGTCTGTCTGTCTGTCAGTAGGATAACTCAAAAACTAATCAACGGATTTGGACGAAACTTTGTGGAGTTGTTGGTACTGAAGGAACAAGTGATTAAATTCTGTTGGTGATCCGGATCACAAACCGGAACCAGGACATTTGAAAAGATTATTCACTATTGCTGGCCTTTAAATATAGGCACCCCTAGTGACCGCAAATTGAATTGCGGGCAGGGCAAATGTTCTTGATATTCCATTTTCTAACTCCACAAAAAGAAGGCAGAAAGACTTATAGTAATAATAAAAAAAATAGGATGTAACATTGTGCATTTGACTATCAAACAGCTTCCTTGGTGGAGGTCTGCACTCTGAGTGCATTCTAGTTTTGTTATCAAATACACTTTATATATGATGATCATGATCAATAACTAGAGCAGTTCTTTTTGCATTTTTTGCCTTTTTCTTGTTTGATCTGTGATATTTTTCAGGCTCCAAGTGCAGATGAGAAAGTGGACTTACATTTTATAGCCTTCGTAAATGTTGGAGGACATCTATATGAACTGGGTGAGTGTGTGTGTATGTACACATCCATATTCAAATGTGAAAATATAGTAAATTACATCATAGTTGTATTAATCATGTGAAAACATTATTTTGCATCTTTTTTTGGTAGATGGACGTAAGCCTTTCCCAATAGTCCATGGTAAAACCACAGAAGACAGCTTTCTGGAGGTAAGGACACTTCATTTAAACAAGATTGAATGTATTATTTACAGTGGTGTGATTTTGTGGCAAGTTAAAAGGACTGGGAAGTTCATTTTTTTATATGCGAAAGTTCTAAGATCCCTGCACAGCTTCTAGGTGCTGGTAAACGTAGTATTAACGGAGCTGGTAAACAGAGTATTCAATACTTAAAAAGGAACACAGGAACAAGTTCGCTCTGAATAAAAGAGCCAAAAGTCCAACAAGTGAATGGTAAACTGTTTTTGTTTTGTGCGTTGTTTACTGGTTGTTTTTTATATGTTTTCTGCTTTGTTTACTAGGATGCCACAGAAGTCTGTAAACAGTTCATGGCCCGGGATCCCCAGGAGCTTCGTTTCACAGTTGTGGCTCTCTCCAAAGCATAAGCTGTACAGCTGAATGTCTAAAACTCAGGAGAGAAGGCATAACAAGGCTGCCTTTCATTCCAATGTGTGCATTCTGAAAAGAGATGTAACTGTGTGAATAATAATCACATGAATGAGTTTGTTAATGATAAATCAATCATAAAAAGATGCTGTGGGACAGACAGACGTATTGCTACTGTGGCTAATGGCAGTCTTGACACTTGAGAAGTGGATCTGCCTACGTTTTCATTACTTGTTCGGGTAATGTGAATGTCATTTGATGGTGAACTGCTGTGTTCTGAAACCTGTTCCTCTCCAGTTAGCACTCGGTTATGGTGCAAGATCATAAAATCGTACTTTTTTCTGAACATGTAACCGTGACTGAACTAATCTTTTTTTTTTTTACTTAGCATGACATTAATGCTTTAGGAATGAAACAACTGTATGATACAAAATTGTCATCTTTATTACCACTCTCTTCCCATTTGCGCAACTTTGTAATGGCACACAGTGATTAAGTACTGCCTCTCAACAGAAATAAACAGTTCAGAACAAAAAGCCATGGTGTGTCACTCATTTCACGCTTGAGGTTAATGCTATGTCACAAATAATGCCGTAGCTCAAAACTTTATTGGAATAACTTTCATAATGCACTTCGTAACATTTCCTTTCCTTTCTCCATACTTGGCATAGCAGAGTAGTAACAATATGTTATGGAGGCAGCAATGGTGAGGGAGGTGGTCTTAAAGTGATACTGTCCCATTTTTGGAAATAAGCTTATTTTACACCTCCCCTTGAGTTAAATAATAGGGTTTTACCGTCCTCCTGTACTTTCAACCATTCTCGGGGTATGGCAGTGCAAATTTTACCTCCATGCTAGCAGTTAACATTGAGTCCTATGAGACCAGCTCGCGGCTAACTGGTCTCATAGGACTCAATGTTAACTGTTAGCTTGGAGGTAAAATTTGCACTGTCATAACTAGAAAACTGTTGAAAGTACAGGAGAAAGGTAAAACCCTATTATTTAACTGAAGGGAAGATGTAAAATAAGCTTATTTCCAAAAATGGGACGGTATCACTTTAAGGGCTGCATGTTCGAATCCCACCTATACCTCTCCCTACGCCGCCATCCATGTCTGAAGTGCCCTTGAACAAGGCACCTTACCCCACATTGCTCCAGAGACCGCAACCAATACCCTGTAAATAACTAAGTCGCTCTGGATAAAAGCGTCGGCTAAGTGTTATGTAATATGTAACTGTTGGGCATTATGGAAAATGAGGACTTTGGAACAGTGTGGTTATACATCCTATCATAAACCATTCCATAATTCCACCATGAATGATATATTGGTAAAATACAGTGCGATCATCTGGTGCATTTGCTTGCCATCTACCTGTCAGTGTGACAATGTAAACAAACGTTGCTGTGGGATTTTTTTTAGTGCTCTGGTAACAGTGTGCAGGGAAATCAAAAAATTACAGCTCACTATTAGTTTAGTTGATATAGGTTATTTACTCAAAGATAGAACCACCAATTCATATATCCTGGGCAATTTTAGGTTACAAAAAATTAGTGAGACATGCAGGAAATAATATGAAACTAGTATTGGCAATGAAAATGCTTGTCAACAAAATATATAGTCAACGTTGTCGACTTAACATTGCAGCCCTAGTGTTATGTCCCAGATTAGGCAGAGTAAATAAAGGTAACTGATGGATATGGATGATGAACCTTTACATTTAAATGTACAATTTACATTTAAGATTAACAAGTGTGATTATTGTTCATGAAGTAAGATTGGATTGTTAATGATCAATGAACAATTTGCATGCAGGACATTTTCTTAACATTTTCATCATTATATACATTTTACACACTGGACCATTAAAATGCCTTTCATGACGCAAAGGTTGACTTTCCCATTGAACTTAAAACCTTAATTTCTGTTCTGCACAGTTCAGTAGGATAAGAAGTACAAACGGTGAATAAAATGTGGACCACGTTTACCACGCTGCAAAGTTTATGGTAAAATGGAAACCTCCTGTCCTGCAGTTGCCTGATTGCCATAGACCTCACCGAATGCGCTGCTTCACCGCTAGGGCGGCGCCCGGGTAGTCCTGCAGTGCGCTACTGTAGATCCATTGCTCTCCTCTAGGGGGCAGCAGTGCAACTCACAATAACTACCAATTTGGATTGCAAAGTAATCACGGCATGCATGAAGCTGTGATGAAGCTAATTTATTATTTTTCCCTTAATAGGTCCATCATTTGAATCAGACAAACAGTATATGTTTGGCCTAACACTAGCAGGGCAGTCGGGCAGTCATGGGTGAGCGGTTAGGGCGTCAGACTTGCATCCCAGAGGTTGCCGGTTCGACTCCCGACCCGCCAGGTTGGTGGGGGGAGTAATCAACCAGTGCTCTCTCCCATCCTCCTCCATGACTGAGGTACCCTGAGCATGGTACCGTCCCACCGCACTGCTCCCCATGGGGCGCCACTGAGGGCTGCCCCCTTGCACGGGTGAGGCATAAATTCAATTTCGTTGTGTGCAGTGTGCAGTGTTCACTTGTGTGCTGTGGAGTGCTGTGTCACAATGACAATGGGAGTTGGAGTTTCCCAATGGGCTTTCACTTTCACTATTTAAAAGCATTGTATATAAAAAAAAAGATAACACACAAAAATCCAACCTTAATCTAAGATTTCACACACCCATACAAACCCCGCATTTGCTACTCTAACATTCGTGCAATTTGCCGTTTTGTTACATTGCCTAAATGGACATGTGCGTCTTTGAGTCCAGGCCTCTGAGGTATGAAACTGGGGCTCTGAAAGCTGCATCCATATTTAATGTACTGATGGAGGCCACCAACACACATACAGTAGTACACACACACACCGAAAACTTCGTATTAACCAAGCCACATTCTCTTCTGCTAATTTTGAACACAAGTTGTCCTGTAAATGTACATGTATGTTTTCATAATTTAGTTTGATTCATATCTTCACCTATAAGTTAAGTCAATAAACATTACTATAGTTTGCAGTTTATATAATACATTTTATTCAACTATGTTACACATTAGGTACTAATATACACTTCCGTATATGATGAATGCCATTTACAGAAATCAAACATTAGAATGGATGGAGATAAAGATTAAAACAGCGAATGCCCTTTTCCACTGGCGGTTTTCTGGTAGGCCTACAGCTCAACACAACGCGACTCGGATGCCACTTTTTGCTTTTCGAATAGGCACGACACAGCTCAATCGTAAAGCAAGAAGTGGCGGCCGAGTCGTGCTGTGTCAAGCTGTAGGCCTACCAGAAAACCGTCAGTGGAAAAGAGGCATAACTGGTAAAATGGCCAAGGAGTGGGCTGAAGACAAGTTCAGCAACCCACCTCAGGCATTGGACAATATTGTAGACGTGAAGATCTGCTGCAAGATTTGAGGAATCTCTTTAGTGTCCATGGCAATAAAAGATCGTCCTGATGGAAGTTGTTTTTGAAGCCTGGGGGGGGTTGAAAGAGGAGGTTTAGCTGTTTTCAGCTGTTATGGAAGGTGTACTATTATTGTCAGAAAGAAACCAAGTGAACAATGTGACATTTTATTGACATGCCATAACAACAATGGGCTATATGCTCATGGAGACCCAGGTTCATACCCGTATCAAAACCAGAATCAGTGGCAGTGGTCCTTATTGCTGAATATGAAGGTGGATTGGATTGTGATTTGAAGACTATCCGGTGCCAGAATGAATTGCGTTTCTCTTCATATGTTGCATGGCCATAATGTTCCTAAAAACTCAGAAGGTTGACATAGGGGCACTTATTGTGTGTGTGTGTGCTTCAAATGTGCACTGTGTAGTATTCTTTGTAGTTAATTTCTAGAATGCATGCTGCCCATTCAAAATGTTGCCTTTTAAACGAATACTTATACATCACCATCAAATTCTAAGTATTCATTATGACTGGGGAAATTACACTTTTCATGCATGAAAATGGGGTTCTTGTCCGCCATTTTGAATGTCCAGAAATAGACATTTCTAGCAGAAAATGTACTGTACTTTGGTCATACTAGTAAATATGAGTTTATTTCTTAGTAAATATTCATCAAAAGATCACATTTGGCAATAGGCAGCACAGTTTCAATGAGCATAGTTGCAATACCTACTCTGGCCACCATCCAACACAGTGCACCTTTAAGTGTACCTACACTGAACGTTTTAGCACCCTCTAATATCTACAGTAAGTGGCGGAAAATGGCAAGTTGATTTATTTTCCACACTCTGTGTAGCATTTCTTATAGCAGGTTTTTTTCCCCTGATTGAGGTTGTACGATTAAAAGCTGCTAGACTCACCTTTCAGCCTGGTCTCCAAGGGAGCCGATGAAGATGGCAAAGGTGTTGATCTGCGGGTTACTTGTGAGTACGCTGGCGAAGCGTGCTGGCCTGATACCGTAGCGCTCCAGGTTGGCATCACTGAGGACCACCAGGAAATGCTCATCGGCCTCCTCCCTCGCCAGCTCGTTAATCGAATACTCTGTACCCTCCAGAGTGTAGTCTCCGCTCATACAAAACTGTGCATGAGCATGCATCATCTGGAAAATTGACAAATCACAGATGTCAACATAAGATAAGAGGAGATAAAAGTTTATTATTTGTCACACATTAAACTGAAAGTTGTCTTTAGGCGTGGCACCAGTCATTCTCATAGACATTAAACAAGACATGACACAATGGGACATAACAAGGCAAGACAATACAGTATATATGCTGAGGCTGGATAGCTGGAAATGTTCAGCCACAGCATGTTGGCAACAGTTATGAAAAAAACGTTAAAGCCCATCATATTATTTGCCACACACCTTTTAACAAGGCCGACAGGCGGACAACAGATGCGTCCCTCTATGCCAGTTCCAACTATGCCATTTTTCCCCCATAACGCCCCCCTGGCCTCCTCCTAGCCTGTCAACGCCCCCCGAGGATGTACTTTTTGTTTATTGGTCATCATGGACACTCCAAATAATGTGGCAGGCAGCAAGGCAGCAAAATGGCGAGTCTTGGCTTTATTTTTTTGCTGTTTAGGGTATAATAAGCTTATCATCATTCTTGGATTTGGAAAAGAACCATAGGCTATGATTTGAAATTTCACATAGCCTAGATGAAGTAGGCTACATTACAAATTACCAGACATTTATTAGGCCTAACAACCTTTAGTATCACGCCATTTCAGCATTATGTGCATGTGGGAAAGAATCTAAACATCGACAAATAATAAATAAATAAAACCGTTTGGGTGAATCATGCGCTTATGGGTTGACCCTTTAGGTGAATTATGGACTTTTTTTCAATACCAGCTTCACCGTCAAGGCACAAAGCAGTGAACTTCCGTGCCAGAGTTTATCAAATGCACACGACTGCAAAGCAATTACGAAAGACGCGTTCTCTCCTGTACTCTCTCTGAGCGCAACGAAAAGCACCATTGCCCTTCCAAATGGCAGTTGGTTTGATTTTTTAAACTCACTGCAGCATTATTTTTAAAAACACGCATTTTGTGCATTAATAACGTGAAACTCAATTACCCAGAATGCTGCACGTGAGCTCTCTACCGATTCTGCAAAACAAACATGGCGGCAACTCGCTTTACCAGAAATATTTACTACCTTAATAATGTGTTAATCCGACGCTAGATTTCTTAACTGATGAAAATCGAAGGCAGAAATCAACATTGTAGTGTCTAAATATGAGGTCGATTGGTCTATTTGTGGCGTACATCACGATCGGCTGAGTTGTTGGCCTCACGTTTGTCAGTTAGCCTGTGGCTAGGCTACTTTTCGCCAACGTTAGCATCCGGTTTAGTATAGAAAGGCTATGCTTGCACCAGAAATGTTCTAAGCTATGAGATAGCCGTCTCTCATTGGCTCCCATTATAGCCCCGTTGGCGCACGCAGCCAAGTAAAAGATGAATGGGAGCCTATTGGGCTAAATGGCTCAGCAGGGATTTGTGACGATTCTGTTCTCTGGTTTGTAAAGATGTGTGCACATTCTGTACCTTATCATGGAAGTTGTATTAGAAGTGAAGTTAAAGGTTCCTGACATGGCTTTGTTCTCCCAAAGACGTGTTAGTTTTGTCCTACAACACGCTAGCATTCGGCTAATACCTGCTGGCTGAGGAATCTCTGTGACTATTCACGACCAGAGCTGACGAGTGACGTACTCTGACTGATCCTCCTAGCAGAGACATCTACGGTCACACACCTCAACCCCCACCACCGTCCAACATGTTAATTGAAGGTGCCCAAATTCTTAAGGATGAGCGCAGTCATTTCCTTTACCCCATGTACACATGCCGCTTTTCCACCACCTTAAATGCAATAAATAACAGGTGTCCGCAACAATCCTAACATAACTTTAAACACATCGACATCTGAAGTCAGACTTAAAACTACAAAACAAATGGCGTATGCCGTAAAGTCGATTGTCACGTGCTATGTCATTGCTATAGTTGAAATAAGGGTCATTTTCACGAATCTAACACTTGACAAGATGCAAACGTGTCGGCAAATGCTTTCACTTACTCATATCTATCGAACGCGACTTCATTGTTTCCAGGGGAAAAATCACACGGGCAGATAGTTCTAAGAGAAGCGTACAGCCCCATTGGCACCCATTCATTATTTACTTGGCTGCGATAACATAGCTGCAGTGCCACTCCTGGCCACACCAGCTAGTTGTCGTTCTTGTACAAGATTCCATTTTCTTTGCTTGCACGCATTCGCTCCGTAGTCTGCCGCCTTGTGGCCACAGGAAGGAACAATTTAAAGAAAGCGTTTCAGACGGACAACAATTGAATGAAAGCGTTTCAGACGGACGGAAATGTAATGAAAGCGTTTCAGACGGACGGACGGACGGACAGACAGACCCTCTTATAGAGATGCTGGACGCATCTAAAAAAATGAATTGTGGTTTAACGCAATGGTATGACATACAAAGACCAGCAATTAAGGTGAAGCTATGTAGAAGGTCCCATCTAGATACCATTTCAAGCTATTCAATAGATGTCTACAACTTCAACTGAAAAAAAAGTGAAAAGATGAGGGTGACCCCAAACATTTGATCAATATTGTACCTTAAAGTAGTAAAATCAGAGAAACTGATATTTTTTGAAGTGGTCTCTTATTTATTTCTAGAGCTGTAGATGGTAAACAGTAGGCTACAAAATAGAGGTTCAACTAAACAGTAGATTACGTACCTTCAAAACCTTCAGCCTCTCTTTGTTGTTTTTTGGAATCTTGTCACTTCGGACCAATTCAATGTCAAATCCGTCTCCAGAATGGCCTAGAATGTCATACTGGAACAAACAGATGATAAGTTCTTACAGTAGGAGAAGAATACATTGAATGACTGAGTCAGACTCCCGATCTGCTTTTTTTCTCCATTGAACAAAACATCAAACAAGTCCGACAGGCAGACAAAGATGCTTTCGTCTATGCACTCTGCCGCCCTGTGGACACAGGAGGGAATTACAATTAGAGAACGCGTTTCATACCGACGGATGGAGGGCATACCCTCTTATAGAGAAGCTAGGACGCATCTAGAAATACATACAGCATGCAGCATATTAATAACTGAATGCAGAAAGCAGATTTTCTGTAGAATGTATAACTGTATTATAAAGTGAGTTGTCCTTACTTTAAACTTATGTTCATAATCTTCCAATGCCTCCATCATCATGCAAACAGCCTCCATTGAGCGCTCAAGTCGTCCGTCGACTCCGTTGAAACGGTACATGCTCCCCGAAACATCCACCAAGAGGCGCAACCTTTTGGGTTTCTGCTGTGGGGTCCCAAGCTGTAGCATGAAAACAAGTCGACATCAATGCTGATAGCACCGCACTAACATACCACCCAAAACAAAGCACCACATTATCTTTTGACATTTTATTTTCCTTGAGTTCTGTTATCACCAATAGTGATTATGATCAGGCCAATGATAGGCCCATGATCAGATATCACAATAGGTTTATAAAATAAAAGTGTAAAGTGGAAGGCAGTAGAGTAGAGTTGAGAAGAAGAGAAACTTAATTAAAGGGACACTGTGCAGGAAATGGTCAAAAAGGGTACTGCAACTATGCTGCTCATTGAAACTGGGCTGCCAATTGCCAAATTTGATCTTTACATTAAAGTTTTCTAAGTAATAAACACATATTTTCTAGTATGGTCCAAGTAGAGTCATTTTTGCAGCTAAAAATGGCTATTTTTGGAAATTCAAAATGGCGGACCATGGAGAAGATCCCCCTTTTCATGTATGAAAAATGCAATTTTTCCAGTCATAATGAATACTTAGAATTTGATGGTGGTGGTAAGTATTCATGAAAAAGGTAACATTAGTGAATGGGCAGCATGAATTCTGGAAATAAACAACAAAAAATCTCACACAGTGTCCCTTTAATCTGAGGGAAATTCAGAGTATGGTAACCTAGCAGAAAAGAAGCGGTATGGTTTCATTGTTGGATGAAGAAAGTGCCAAATGTTAGTGAAAAGGACTGGAAGGGTGCAGTGGCACACAACACTTAAACTTCATACTATAAAGTTGGTGAGTTTCATGTCTTTCTAAACCAGTTAAATGTGTTTTAGGAATGACTGTTTCAGTGCACCTATGCAGCCATTGTCACACACAGACAAACACACAAGTACAGGCACAAGTACACACACACACACACACACACACACACACACACACACACACACACACACACACACACACACACACACACACACACACACACACAGAGAGAGAGAGTTTGATTCGTTTATTTGGGAGGACCAATAATTATTGAGAAAACAATACAGCGCCCCAAACAATGTTAAAGAAGTAATAATGTGTCTTTTACACACACACACACACACACACACCTCCGGTTCCAGCTCTCCTCTTCGTTTATAAATGGATTTTTCTCCAGTTAGGCCATCGATGATCTTTGAGTCATCAAGCTCGCCCAACACCTGATTCTTCAGCCACTGCCGCTCCTTTCCTTTCGCCTGAAACCCAAATGTCATGACACATCTTACTTTGATCTTGCTTGCACAGTTCCATAGTTTTATCCACAACCTCATAGTTTGTCTCCTCCATGTACGTAGCATGTGATATACATATGCCCAATATCAACATGTCTCAATACATTACCTGAATGCTGATCAAAATGATTTGTGCTGCAAAGGTGAGCTTTACCTCATATTAATGGTATACCTTATTTGGGGTGCCAACATTTATGCACATGCCTATTATTGTTTTAATCCACACACAATTGTTTCTGTTACACCTATTAAAATTATTTCACAACTGAAATGTTTCTCTTTCCTGCGGTTTAACATATTGTATGTTGAAATGAAGTTGCTGCGTCAAAAACTCTACAAAAGATAAACCAATGTAATCTTTTTCCAAAACGGTATGTGATATATCCCCACATTTCCACATTTCCCCAATAAATGCATTATAAGAGCAAGCAAGGGGAACTTGCACACCTGAATGCCAATGCAATAGTGCTAATAAATGGATTACCTGAAGGCTGTCCAGAATGATTCGTAGAGACTGAACTTGCCGCTGTACTCCTCCAGCAAAGCGCTTGTAAGTGGCAGCATCATACTCGCTCATCTCAATCTCCTTAAGTCTGACAAAAATAAAAACAAAATCACAGACAGTTGACATTCAGTGTCATGACCATAACTGAATCATTTATGTCATTTATGACATTCACATAATGTTTATGACATCCATGCCTGTGACACTGGCATCAATTTAAGTGTCACCAAGCATCTAATTTCATTTCTGAGTTGAGATATGAATCTTGTAAATGTGATACAAATTGCTGTATTTCATGAGCACCAGGGGTTTTTTTTACATCCATTTAATGCAAATTTGAAAAGTAATGTACATTTGGAGATCCCTAAATGTGATTCAAAGCGTCATTCCTCCAAGTCTTATTTAGCTAAATAATAATGAAAAACAATTAGGCTAGGACTAGAATAGCCATACAAACCACACATATTACAACTTAAACATATACCAGTACGTACTGTATATATGATGTATATGTGGAATAAGAAATGACATTACTAGTACCTCTCTTTAAAAGCCTTCTCGCCCATCTCACGTGCCGCCTTCTTGACGTCATCAGGAACAGCATCCTTCTCCGCCTCAGAGATCTGGTAGACTTTGTGTCCTGCGTCTAAACGGTAGGGGCCCCCTTTACCCCCCAGGCCTGCTGTGTCTCTGCCTCCTAGGGGGCCACATCAAAAGCACTTTGAGCTAAAAGGTAACACTTTTTAAAGTGAAAGTGAAAGCCCATTGGGAAACTTCAACTCCCATTGTCATAGTGACACAGCACTCCACAGCACACAAGTGAACACTGCACACACCGAAATTGCATTTATGCCTCACCCGTGCAAGGGGGCAGCCCTCAATTGTGCCCCTAGGGAGCAGTACCATGCTCAGGGTACCTCAGTCATGGAGGAGGATGGGGGAGAGCACTGGTTAATTACTCCCCCCACCAACCTGGTGGGTTGGGAGTCGAACCGGCAACCTTTGGGCTACAAGTCTGACGCCCTAACCGCTTACCCATGACTGCCGAGACGAATTAAGAAAATTACAATTGGCATAATCAGGGCCGCTGACAGCTTTGGCCAGGCTCGGGACAAAGTCATACTGTATGAAAGGGCCCCCCACCCAATACATACAATGTAATAGGGACCCAATGCTGAGCCCTCTTTATCCATCGGTGCGGGACAACTGACCCCTTTGTGCCTCCTGTTTGGCTTCCCTCAGCAAAATGAATATACATGTAGCATATTTAAGGTGTCCTTCCCAGATTAGTGTATAGTGTATAATGTTATACTGCATATGAAAAACTTCTTCACTCATTCTCTAAATCAAACAATAGACAATAGACATCATGTGAAAAGTAACAAGATTTCATACAAAAAGTCTCAGGGGGAAAAAAAAATATTGTGCTCATTATAAATAATAATAATAACAATAATGAAATCTGGCCACAAAGCAACCCACCTGTGCCTCCTGCCCACTGGTTTCCTCCGACATGCGGTGCGTTCTTGGGGTCAATCTTGCCATGTTTGGGAGCGTTCACATCCAGGCCACTGTCCCTCTGAACAGTAATCTAAAGGACAATAAACACATGTAACCACGTGTGGGTCATTTGGATTGTTTGGAGATGAAAACACAGATAGAATCCAGGATGCGTCAAGACCCCTCGCTGGTTTCCTTCTAAAAACATCTCAAATCTCACCTGGACATGGGGTCACGGTCTAATGGTTAAAGGGGCTCTAGGTAGGATTAAAAGTCTAATTAATCACTGTCCCAAGTCAGCCGCTACTTGTTTGAGTCATTAGTAGGTGAACCATGACTCTAGTGACCACTTCCACGGTTCGCTGTCAGAAAACCCCAAATGCAACTTTTGACAGCGTGGTCCGAACGAGTGTCGTGGGAAACACTTCCCATACGAAACGAAAAATCGCTTTACATACCGTATTCATGTTTGTATCAACAGCTGGCATTCCACAATGAAAACATTCTCACAGTGCATTTATTTACACAGCATTTTTTCATGACTGTAGATTTTGAGACAGGCTTTAGTTTAGTTTAGTTTATTAGGATCCCCATTAGCTGGGCACAGACCCAGCTATTCTTCCTGCGGTTCCTGGGGGCATGCCACAGGCACCGCACAAACAACGTCATCCTACATTGTGCCCCTTTAAGGAGTTGGTTTTGGGATCAGAGGGTTGCTGGTACCAATCCCACCCTGAACGATTGGGGAAAAAAAACTGTATCCCTATACCTTCATCTGAAGTGCCCTTGAGCAAGGCGTGTAACTGCTCCAGGGACTGTAACCAATACCCTGTAATAACTGTACGTTGGTTTGGATGAAAGTGTCAACTTGTAATTTAACATAAATGTAGACTGAGGCCTACGTAACCCCCCGGCCCTATGTTGGTGGATCCCCTGAAGATACTACACTTGGAAACTAAGATTATACAGAGAGAAAAATACTGAACGATGCAAAGGCGTTCTGAAAGACTGACTTGTATTGGACGACCATCCTCTTCTCCAATCATCCTCCTCCACTCCAGCAGAGAGCGCTGCAGGTTCTCTAGTCCAGTCTCCCATAAGCGTACGTAGCCCCCCACGTCCACAGTCACGACCCCTCCTGTGCTCAAGGGTGCCATCAAGACATCGGTGTCGGACAACTTTGACACCCAGGCAGTGTAAGGGGACACGGTTGGGGATCTGAAATGATTAAATCATGTAATTAATCAGTAAAAGAAGTAAAACACAGGTATAAGATCACCTAATAAACACGGTAACATTGGGTCATAGTGAAGGTCCACGACAATGAAAACTAGTAAATCATTTTTTGACAGCAATAGCAACTAAGATGTCCCTTTTTCTCAATTCGGCATTGAACGCAACATCGAAAAAATCCTCAGTACAGTTTTGTAGCCATTTGTGGTCAAAGGCCTGGAGGTCAAAGTCATTTGTTCCTGAATTCTTAGTCCAAAGTCAGCTGTCACTGAGCGAACAGAAGGAAATCACAGAAGAAGCCTTTACCCTCAAAACAAATGTTTTTTTTTCTGTTTTGAATGTGGGAGTAGAGATCCAGTATGCTCCCTATCCTAACTGCCACAGATTCTCGCCATCAAAATGTAATGTAGTCAAAGTAATCATCTGGACATGATACCTGGGAACGGGGACATATTTGACCTTTTTGGAGTTGAAGTCGGCAACCTCCAAGTAGGCAGCGGTCATGGGCGGTGTGACATCTGTGGAGAAGACAGAATCGCAATGTCAATAAATGACTCAGTAAGTATGTCTTTGCAAAAAGTAACTGTAAAACTGTTAAAAACGAAAAAGCTATTTGTAAAGTGACGCATGCCATTACTAAGGGATTTAAATCTGGCCTACAAAGGCAGTAAGTACACAAACACTGAAACAGGCCTTCAAAGTATTGGTATTACGGTAGGGACACATAGACGCGAATTTGGTCAAGCGAAGCGAACTTGGCCATTCATTCCTATGAGGGAGGCGAAGGTAAGCGAACAGGAGCGAAGCGAAGCGAAATTATTCAACCAAGTTTAATATTATGCAAATAAGGAGCGAATTTCAACAAAACAAATGTTTCATTCGATTTGATTCGCTGCGAGGACGATTGAGCTGTCAGAATGGAACCATGGATTTCGCCTCTCTTTGCCTCGCTCGTTTTGCCTCGCTCGTTTTGCCTGCTATATGTCCCTAGCGTTAGGTTGGATATTGCAAATTTGACAAAGCAATACCTGTAAATCGGGACACATTTGGACCATAAGGCTTTGTCACCAGATAAAGGAGGGAGGTAAAGACTATTTTCAGTCTTAATTCAATTTTGACAAAATATGTAGTTATTTCACTTTTCCTTTGTAAAACTGTCAAAACTGTCAGATAAAGATCTTACCAGGGTAGATTTCAGCAGTAGGCACTTGTGATTTCGGCAGGGCTCTCACCACCTGGTTTGCGGTTGGCAAAGTGACACAGTTGATCCTCTTAGGGTCCCCTGTGCGGCGGCCCCCTCCAAAGAACATGTCCACATCTCTGCCCGCAGTGAGCTCCGTGGGTCTTCCAAATGTGTACACCTCATTAGGAGACTGGCAAATACAAACATTGCATTAGCCAATGGAGTAGTAGAGTAAAGTTAAGTATGTTTTATTAATGCAGAGGGAAATTGAGGTGTCTGTCAGCTTACTACATCAATACACAAATATAGCTGCAAGCAGCAATGCGGGGCCAAGCAGTAAACTTGCCCAAGTCGCCACGGCAACAGAAGGAAATGCAGCACCCCCTTTGGCCCAAATCTCGCCAATGTTGGTGCGCATTCCTTGTAGGGGAGTGTGATCACGTGAACCAAGCTTAGTTTGAATCAGTTAAAGGGCTGCCGAGATAGAAGCTCACTTCCTGTTACCTGTTGGTGGCGCTAAAGAGTTTGAGCTGGGGATCTGGATTTTTTTTGGAAGGTCATGGGATCGACTAGTATGTGTGCAAAAAATAGCTAATAGAATCTGACCAACGGTTGCTGAGATATGACCTCACTTCCTGTTTTGCCACTTTTACGACAATTTTGATTGGCTGTCACCTCCAAACGATAAGAGGTATCAAAAATTCTTTGGATACCCTAATGCCTATCAGTCTGAAGATGATGTGTACCTTTTTGCAGGTCATTCTGACAAAAATTGTGTGACAAGTAGCATTTTATTGAATTTTACAAAATTCAAAATGGCGGAATTTCCCTTCTGCGTTGACATAACGTCATATAGTGTGTTGGATTCGGCTTGGCCCAAGGATTCTAGTGATAATAATGAGACTTATATTTTACATCGTGCATATGGTTGAAAAGCTACAGGCAAAAATGTAGCTACACTTTTGACCTGTTGCTGGCGCTACAGAGTTTGAGCTGGGGGTCTGATTTTTTTTCCAGTAGGTCATGGGATGGACATCTATGTGTGTACAAAATCCTAGCCGAAACCGACAAAGGGTTGCTGAGATATGACCTCACTTCCTGTTTTGCCACTTTTACAACAATTTTGATTGGCTGTCACGGCTAAACGATAAAAGATATCCAATATTCCTTGAGACCCCATATAAAGCTCAGTACAGAGATACAATATACCGAATTTCGGGCGAAATGGTCAAAAATTGCGGGAAAAATAACATTTTTATTGAATTTTACAAAATTCAAAATGGCGGGAAAACTATCCAGGCAGAAAATGACGTCATAGGGTGCGTTGGATTCGTCTTGGCACAAGGATTCCAGGGATACCAGGTTTATGAAAATTGGCCCAGCGGTTCAAAAGTTACAAGCAGAAATGTACCTGCGACTTTCACCTGCTGGTGGCGCTAGAGTATTGGGGCTGGGGACCTATAACTCGCTGTGGGTAATGTTGATGCTAACTCAAATATGTGTGCCAATTTACAGCATTTTTCTATGTATGGTTCTATGGGCTACCATAGACTTACAGTGAATTTTACAAAATTCAAAATGGCGGCATTTCCCTTCTGCGTTGACATAACTTCATATAGTGCGTTGAATTCGGCTTGGCCCAAGGATTCTAGTAATAATAATATATTTTACATCGTGCATATGGTTTAAAAGCTACAGGCAAAAATGTAGCTAAAATTTTGACCTGCTGGTGGCGCTACAGAGTTTGAGCTGGGGGTCTGAATTTTTTTTCAGTAGGTCATAGGATGGACTACTATGTGTGTACAAAATCCCAACCTAATTCAACAAACGGTTGCTGAGATATGACCTCACTTCCTGTTTCACCACTTTTACGACAATTTTGATTGGCTGTCACGGCAAAACGATAAAAGATATCTAATATTCCTTGAGACCCCATGTGTAGCTCAGTCCAGAGATACTATATACCAAGTTTCGGGCGAATTGGTAAAAAATTGCGGGAAAAATAGCATTTTTATTGAATTTTACAAAATTCAAAATGGCGGGAAAACTATCCTGGCGGAAAATGACGTCATATGGTGCGTTGGATTCGTCTTGGCCCAAGGATTCCAGGGATACCAAGTTTATGAAAATTGGCCCAGCGGTTCAAAAGTTACAAGCAGAAATGTACCTGCAACTTTGACCTGCTGGTGGCGCTAGAGCGTTGGGATTGGGGACCTATACATCGCTGTGGGTAATGCTGAGACGGTCCCTGATATGTGTGCCAATTTACAGCATTTTCCTACCTACGGTTCTATGGGCTGCCATAGACTTGCTAAGGAGAAGAAAGGTGCCTATATAATAAATATAGCTGCAAGCAGCAATGCGGGGCCAAGCAGTAAACTTGCCAGACTCGCCACGGCAACAGAAGGAACTGCAGCGCCCCCTTTGGTCCAAATCGCGCCGATGTTGGTGTGCATTCCTTGGAGGGGAGTGTGATCACGTAAACCAAGTTTACTTTGAATCCGTTGAAGAGCTGCCGAGATATGAGCTCACTTCCTGTTACCTGTTGGTGGCGCTAGAGAGTTTAAGCTTGGGGTCTGGAATTCTTTGTGGGAGGTCATGGGATGGACTACAATGTGTGCAAAAAATCCTAACAGAAATTGACGAACGGTTGCTGAGATATGACCTCACTTCCTGTTTTGCCACCTTTATGACAATTTTGATTGGCTGTCACCGGCAAACGACAAGAGGTGTCCAAAATTCTTTGAATAACCTAAAGCATATCAGTCCCAAGATGAAGTGTACCCTTTTGTAGGGCATTCTGACCAAAATTGTGGGACAAGTAGCATTTTTATTGAATTTCACAAAATCCAAAATGGCGGACTTTTTTCTTCCAATTGACATGAAGTCATATAGTGCGTTGGATTTGGCTTGGCCCAAGGATTCTAGTGATAGTATTATTTTCAAAATTAGGCATACGGTGTGAAAGCTACAGGCAATAATGTAGCTAAAAATTTGACCTGTTGGTGGCGCTACAGAAATTGAGCTGGGGGTCTGATTTTTTTCCTTGTAGGTCGTGGGATGGACATCTATGTGTGCACAAAATTCTAGTCGAAACCGACCAACGGTTGCGGACATATGACCTCACTTCCTGTTTTGCCATTTTTACGACAATTTTGATTGGCTGTCACGGCTAAACGATAAAAGATATCCAATATTCCTTGAGACCCCATGTGTAACTCAGTCCAGAGATACTATTTACCGAATTTCGGGCAAAATGGTCAAAAATTGCGGAAAAAATAGCATTTTTATTTAATTTCATAAAATACAAATTGGCGGGAAAACTATCCGGCCGAAAATGACGTCATAGGGTGTGTTGGATTCGTCTTGGCCCAAGGATTCCAGAGCTACCAAGTTTATGAAAATTTGCCCAGCGGTTCAAAAGTTACAAGCAGAAATGTACCTGTAACTTTGACCTGTTGGTGGCGCTAGAGTATTGGGGCTCGTGACCTATAACTCGCTGTGGGTGATGTTGATGCTGCCTCAAATATGTGTGCCAATTTACAGAATTTTCCTATGTACGGTTCTATGGGCTGCCATAGACTTACAGTGAATTGTACAAAATTCAAAATAGCAAATTTCCCTTCTGCGTTGACATAGCGTCATATAGTGCGTTGGAATCGGCTTAGCCCAAGGATTCTAGTGATAATAGTATATTTTACATCGTGCATATGGTATAAAAGCTACAGGCAAAAATGTAGCTAAAAATTTGACCTGCTGGTGGCGCTACAGAGTTTGAGCTGGGGATCTGATTTTTTTTTCATTAGGTCATGGGATGGACATCTATGTGTGTACAAAATCCTAGCCGAAACCGTCAAACGGTTGCTGAGATATGACCTCACTTCCTGTTTTGCCACTTTTACGACAATTTTGATTGACTGTCACGGCTAAACGATAAAAGATATCCAATATTCCTTGAGACCCCACGTGTAGCTCAGTCCAGAGATACTATATACCGAGTTTCGGGCGAATTGGTCAAAAATTGCGGAAAAAATAGCTTTTTTATTGAATTTTACAAAATTCAAAATGGCGGGAAAACTATCCAGGCGGAAAATGACGTCATAGGGTGCGTTGGATTCGTCTTGGCCCAAGGATTCCAGGGATACCAGGTTTATTAAAATTGGCCCAGCGGTTCAAAAGTTACAAGCAGAAATGTACCTGCAACTTTGACCTGCTGGTGGCGCTAGAGTGTTGGGGCTGGGGACCTATAAATCGCTGTGGGTGATGCTGAGTCTGCCCCGAATGAGTGTGCCAATTTACAGCATTTTCCTACCTACGGTTCTATGGGCTGCCATAGACTTGCTAAGGAGAGGAAAGAGGTGACATAATAATAATCGTAAGAATATAGCTGCAAGCAGCAATGCGGGGCCAAGCAGTAAACTTGGCAAAGTCGCCACGGCAACAGAAGGAACTGCAGCGCCCCCTTTGGCCCAAATCTCGCCAATGTTGGTGTGCATTCCTTGGAGGGGAGTGTGCTCACATGAACCAAGTTTATTTTGAATCCCTTAAAGGGCTGACAAATATAAGCTCACTTCCTGTTACCTGTTGGTGGCGCTAGAGAGTTTGAGCTGGGAATCTGGATTTTTTTGTGGGAGGTCATGGGATTGACTAGTATGTGTGCAAAAAATAGCTTAAAGAATCTGACAAACGGTTGCTGAGATATGACCTCACTTCCAGTTTGGCCACTTTTAAGACAATTTTGATCGGCTGTCACGGCCAAACGATAAGAGGTATCAAAAATTCTTTGGATACCCTAATGCCTATCAGTCTGAAGATGATGTGTACCTTTTTGCTGGTCATTTTGACAAAAATTGTGTGACAAGTAGCATTTTATTGAATTTTACAAAATTCAAAATGGCGGAATTTCCCTTCTGCGTTTACATAACGTTATATAGTGCGTTGGATTCGGCTTGGCCCAAGGATTCTAGTGATGATAATATATTTTACATTGTGCACATGGTTTAAAAGCTACAGGCAAAAATGTAGCTAAAATGTTGACCTGTTGGTGGCGCTACAGAGTTTGAGCTGGGGGTCTGAATTTTTTTCAGTAGGTCATAAGATGGACATCTATGTGTGTAAAAAATCCTAGCTGAAACCGACAAAGGGTTGCTGAGATATGACCTCACTTCCTGTTTTGCCACTTTTACAACAATTTTGATTGGCTGTCACGGCTAAACGATAAAAGATATCTAATATTTCTTGAGACCCCATACAAACCTCAGTACAGAGATACAATATACCGAATTTCGGGCGAAATGGTCAAAAATTGCGGGAAAAATAGCATTTTTATTGAATTATAGAAAATTCTAAATGGCGGGAAAAGTATCCAGGCAGAAAATGACGTCATAGGGCGCGTTGGATTCGTCTTGGCCCAAGGATTCCAGGGATACCAGGTTTATGAAAATTGATCCAGCGGTTCAAAAGTTACAAGCAGAAATGTACCTGGGACTTTCACCTGCTGGTGGCGCTAGAGTATTGGGGCTGGGGACCTATAACTCGCTGTGGCTAATGTTGATGCTGCCTCAAATATGTGTGCCAATTTACAGCATTTTTCTATGTATGGTTCTATGGGCTATCATAGACTTACAGTGAATTTTACAAAATTCAAAATGGCGGAATTTCCCTTCTGCGTTGACATAACTTCATATAGTGCGTTGAATTCGGCTTGGCCCAAGGATTCTAGTGATAATAATATATTTTACATCGTGCATATGGTTTAAAAGCTACAGGCAAAAATGTAGCTAAAATTTTGACCTGCTGGTGGCGCTACAGAGTTTGAGCTGGGGTTCTGATTTTTTTTTGTGGTAGGTCATGGGATGGACTACTATGTGTGTACAAAATCCCAACCTAATTCAACAAACAGTTGCTGAGATATGACCTCACTTCCTGTTTCACCACTTTTACGACAATTTTGATTGGCTGTCACGGCAAAACTATAAAAGATATCTAATATTCATTGAGACCCCATGTAAAGCTCAGTCTGGAGATACTATATACCAAGTTTCGGGTGAATTGGTCAAAAATTGCGGGAAAAATAGCATTTTTATTGAATTTCACAAAATCCAAAATGGCGGGAAAACTATCCTGGCGGAAAATGACGTCATAGAGTGCGTTGGATTCGTCTTGGCCCAAGGATTCCAGGGATACCAAATTTATGAAAATTGGCCCAGCGGTTCAAAAGTTACAAGCAGAAATGTACCTGCAACTTTGACCTGTTGGTGGCGCTAGAGCGTTGGGGCTGGGGACCTATAAATTGCTGTGGGTAATGCTGAGTCAGGCCCGAATGTGTGTGCCGATTTACAGCATTTTCCTACGTACGGTTCTATGGGCTGCCATAGACTTGCAGAGGGATAAGAATGGTGACTAAATAATAATAATAATGAAGAAAACCTACTAACTCTATAGGGGCCTTCGCCAGCTTCGCTGCTTGGCCCCTAAATACCAGCTAACACTATAGGGGCCTTCGCCAGCTTCGCTGCTTGGCCCCTAATAATAAGCAGAAAACCTACTAACTCTATAGGGGCCTTCGCCAGCTTCGCTGCTTGGCCCCTAAATACAAAAATACACAGAGACCTAATACACATTAGGTCTTCATGTATTTTTGTTGTATTTATGTGTCTTTCAGCTTACATAAATACACAAATACATTCAGATGATTTTATCCTGGGCCCGGTTGTAATGTTAGGCTACATACTGCATGTTGGTGAGTACTGCCCTTTCCTACTCATAACCATCCTGTGCAATAACTAATGTGGTGTGATACTAGCAAAGACCATCATTATCATACCATGTCAGCTTAACCCTATTCAGACTGGGCTTTTTTTGGCATTCCTGGGCCTGGGGGGGGGGGGGGCCCTTTTGGCCCCCCCCCCCCCTCATAACTCATGAACAGAATACAGTATGACTACGAAACTTGGGGGAGATGATCTACATATGGACATCTATGAATGCCATAATTTTTGTGTAATTATCTGGTATTATGACGTCATTATGACATCATTATCTTATTATGCCCAAAATCTCGCCATAATAGATTTTCCAACAAATTTAGGTAATGCACTTAAATTTTTATGATTTTATGCTTCAAACCACTTAAATTCTCACAAAGTTGTCTGATGCTAATGGAAATAACAAAAAAATATGAAAATATATGGCGTCATAGATATGGTAAAGTGATTTTTGGTCAGACATACCTGTCAGAAAACCGCAAAAATGATAAACCTTATCTTTCGGTACCTAACTGTAGCCAACTAAATGTTAGAAAAAGTCACAAAGTTTCGTAGTCATAGCTTAAGTCGTTAAGGAATTATACGACATCAAAGTTGGTGCGGGCACTTTTAGCCCCCCCCAGTCTGGATAGGGTTAAATTAAAAACAAAAGTTAAATCCAAAATTTCCCCACATTCTCACCATAAGATCAGGGAAGCCCACGATGACTCTGCCGTAGGAGCTGGCGTCGCAGATGAGCCGGTTAGGTGAGTCTATCTTCTGGCCCAAGGCAGCGCTGAGGTTTACAGTAGATAACTGGCTACTGGACACCTGCTGGGGAACAGGGGGTTCTGATCCTGGTGTTAAGGGAAGAAAAAAAGAGGCTGACATCAGTCATCAGTCAAAGCAAGAGTGTTTGTGAAATTGTTTCTACTAATCTCAAAAAGCAAGCATTTATTACATTACATTGCATTTGGCAGACGCTTTATAACCAAAGCGACTTACAAACGAGGACATAATCATAGCCAACATCACTAGCAGATACAAAGTGCACAGGAAATATACAGAACAACAAGTGCAGATGCAAAGAAGAGGGTTTTTTTTTTGAGTACACACACACACACACACACACACACACACACACACACACACACACACACACACACACACACACACACACACACCATGTCAAGAGTCTGGCCTGGGGCTAGGGCAGCTCAAACATCAGTCTAGTAGATAGTCACGCAAAGAAAAAAAAAGGGGTCATTTCACCTGAAATCAGACCTTGCCACTGAAAAAGCACACTAAGTTGTATCAAAATCTGTGTCAGCCGGGGCCAAAAGTGTCTGATTTCAGGTGAAACTATCCCTAAATAGAGCACGGCACAATCCTGCAATACAATTTAAATAGTTGAATATGTGTCCTAGGCAGTAACTTAAATCACGTGTCCAGGGCATCACAGACAGACAGACAAACAGCCAGCCAGCCAGACAGACAGACAGACTCCCCTCCTCTGTCTGTCACAAGCTCTACGTTCATCTTCAATGGGGAGGAGGAAAAGAGGCGCAGTGAGGAGAAAAAGAGGCACAGTGAGGAGGAAAAGAGGTGCAGTGAGGAGGAAAAGAGGTGCAGTGAACGAATAAAAGTCCTGTGCTCACCTGTGCTCAGTCCGAAGCCCTTCTGATGCGGTTCCTCAGTTATGGCGTGTAGTTGGCAAACTGCAGAGTCATCTGCACCCATGTGCAAAGGCTTCGTTAACAAGAACTTCCTAATGGCAGTAAAAAAAATGTCAGTTGGCAAGATACAAAACAGAGTCTAGAGCAATGTGCAGTGAAAACAACAATATGGGACTTAAATGCATGCAAAGTCAATTTGGAGCAGGCGTCACTCTTTCTTAATTATTTAAACTCTGAGGGTGCTGGCCCAAATGTTCAATTGAGTATTTCAAGAAGGAGGCCGCACCTTGCATATGCACTGTACAATAAAAACACTGCAATGTGCGGCTTCCTTCTTTTGAAATTAAAAAAAATTAAATGCATGCAATCAAATTATGCTAATAGAGTTAAATATGTGTGTACAGTGGAGTATGTAGCATTGTACTTATCTAAAACAGTAATAGCAATAGATAGGAAACCTCCGTTACAGGGATTAAGAAAAATGGAAAAATTTAATTAAATGAAAGAAATGAAAGCGCCATTTCGGGCTGCCCCTTGCACGGGTGAGGCGTACATGCAATTTCGTTGTGTGCAGTGAACATTTGTGTGCTGTCACTGTGGAGTGCTGTGTCAGAATGACAATGGGAGTTGGCGTTTCCCAGATGGGCTTTCAAAACCCACTTGTTGGTGTTGCTCTCATTAAGAAGCCAGCGGTCCTCTGCCACCAGGAAAACAGATTTCACGTTGATCGGAAGTGAAATTGAGTGAACCGTTCCCTCCAATACATCCAAGACATCCAGCTGATTCCTGCAGAAGAATTATAGACATTTTGCTTCAAACAACTTCACAGTAATTTCAAAGAATCTCTGCTAACAAGGTTATGCTTAGTTTGTAAGGGTTGGTTTGGTTGTCAGTATAGTAATGACATTGCACTTAACATTTTCAGATTGGTTGTCAGAAGTAACATTGCACTAAACATTTTCAGATTGGAAGTAAATTCTCTATGAAGGTTGGAAATTGGCCAAAGTCTTAATTATTCTGAAATACCGTTAGAACATCTTCAGTGCTTCCTATGGTCTTGAGTGTTTCCTAACTAGAATAAATATATTCACCCCTTCTGTATCCAAAACCTTACCCCACCTTCCTCCCAGCTGTTAAACAAATAGTTCAGCATTTTACACTTCAAGCTCTCCAAACCATTTGTGATAAAATACGATTAAGAGTGAAATTATGTTTATTTGCTATCATTGTATTAGAGGACGCTTCAAAGCCACTTTTGCCAACCAATGTTAATTCTTGTTGGTGCATTGGCATTACAACACACTAGGTGAAAAACCTCAGTAAAACTTTCCCAGTCACTTTCCCAAACTTTCATTGGTCAATACTCAACATCTGTGATGTATAGTCAGTGAAATATCTATGCTACTTTTGAAGCCATATAGTAGTTATAGCACTGTAGGTTTAACTCTCTCTGAGTGTCAATGAAAACTTACCCATCCTCTTTGTAGAAAAGAACCCAATTATTCTGAGAAAAATTGCTGCACATTTTGAAGACAGGCTGTGGAATGTGTTAACAAAAACAGCTGTTAGTATATATTTTTATGCTTACAGAAAATAAGAGATGATTCCAGTACGGAGGGGAATTTACCTTACTACTCTCCTTGTTACTCCACCATTTAGAGGGCGTGTGACTCTGAACAGGCTCTTCTGGATCCTGACTCAGCACGAATCTCCTTGCTGCTCCAGTCACCATGTCCACATGCATTACTGTGTTGCTCTACACATGTGAAGGAATGACGTGATTTAGATACTTTGATGACATTTTACATGACGGCAGCGTCATAGATATGACATGACAGTGTCATAACACAGTCATAGATGTGTCATAAAAGTTACGTCAATGTCATTCACATTTTATGACTCGTGCCATTATATGAGATTCGGTTATGCTAAAGACAACCCCCAACAATGTCAACTTTTCATGATCATAAAACATTTATGACATTGACGTAACATTTATGACTCGTCTATGACTTTCTCATGACATTGTTTTGACACCATTGTGATACTGTCAAGTCATGCCTATGACGCCGGAGTCAAGTATCTAAAGTGTAACCCAGACGTGGGCAAACTCAGGCCCGGGGGCCACATGCGGCCCGCTCGGCCATTTCATGCGGCCCTCAGAGCCTTTCCCAGAAAAAAATGCAGACTCGCATGGTCACTCATTCTTCAATGCGCTACCTAAAACAAGGGTCTTGGAAACCGGAATGGCATAACTGACAATGGTGTAATTATGCTGCCATACACCAATTCTTATTATTGGCACGGGCAAGTTGCCTACGACATCCGGCCCTTTGGTCAACTTTCTAAACCCAATGTGGCCCTTGAGCCAAAATAATTGCCCACCCCTGTGTAACCGATACTTTCGGGTAGCATGCAATAAAAAAAGGGTCAACATCAGCTCTTGTTTTGTGCTGAAATTGTTAATCTGTTGGAGAAATAGTTACCCACATATACACAAGAGAAACTCACCTGTTCTTCATGTAGAATGACCTGGCCCTCGAGGGGTTCACCAAGTGGTGCTAAACTGACCAAAGGCTGCCAGACACCACCAGCGACACGTGGGAAGGTTCCACCGAGCTCCACACAATGTACCACATTTGCTCTTTCTTTCATTGCATAGATGGACACTGGATTACAGGTGGCCACATAGATGGAATCTGAAAAAGTCAATATTTAAGTATATTAAGTATTTTTTTTTAAATACCTATTAATTGCTTGACTGACTTCTTGACTGACCAAAATTCCCTCAACTGTCGGAGGAAGTATAGTCATTACTTACACGAACCTGTAAAACGTTCTTAAATGTGTACTAGTGTTCAAGTATTCACACAGCTGAAACATACCCTTAGCAGTGGCAACATCACAGACAATGTTGACCTCATTCATGGGAATCTGCCAATGTGCATTTTCTTCAGTGAAGCTCAGTGCTCTGGACTCGTGTCTCTCGATGGCAAACGGCTGGACACGCATAAACACTGGGCCCTATGGTGCAAACCAAATAGTTAATTCAGTAAGATTCAGTCTGAGTTATGATGACTTACTTTTTTATATTACCTTTTAGAGCGAAAAATATATATGTACCTTGATGTCAATTTTATGAGATTCAGTGGGGCACAGTAGTTTGCGACGTGCATTGCCAGTTTGGTTTATTGTCCAGTATCCAGACATCTTGCATTCAGGTAGGGGCAACCTAGCGAAAATATTTCAACCACAGTTATTACAAAAAATAATTTACAGCTAAATATTTGTGATTTGTACTAGGCTGTTTTTCAAAATCACTACATTACTTGGTACTTTCTGATGACTAACATTTTAACTTCACCGACTGAACTCTCTCTCTGCTGTTGTTCAATATGTCTTAACAATTCATCCAGTCTTCAGTACCTGACTATAAAGGCTTTAGTCAGTACATTAGGTCGAAACTGCTTCCGAGTTGGATTACTGTTTCATCTAGTGGATCATTATGTTCGTTTGGAAATTTCAAATGAGGGGGGGCAAATGTATGGAGTTGCCGAAGATGGCTAGCATGATTATCATTGACTTTCAAATCTTTGTTTGAGACTTGGTCTGACCTCGTGCATAACAATTAATGTTTCCCAAACAGCATGGTTGACCCGCCTCCTTCGGTTTGCTACTGGTCAATCCTAGAAAAAGCTGTGTCAAACTTTAAACCAAACATTCTCTTAGTACCAATAGAATGCTCTGCTTTAACCACGTCACTGCCTTGAACACGCCTCTAACCAGGGCCGTTGGAGCTGCTCAAAGTTGATTGGTAGGTGGAGTTCCCGATTTTTCCGGAGCTCAGAAACGATATGCATATCGCTTGTGGCCTGACTAGAATCAACGCCGAATGTGTTGCGTTACTAGGAGGGCGTAGCCTGGCTACATCAAACCAGGAGAGTCATCAAAGCCGGCCAACGCTCAATTGGGGTATGTGATGTTCAGCGATGTTTGAATAGCCATAGTAATTTGTGTGCACACAGTTGCAAAATTCAATGCATTGGTGGTAATAACGTACCTGTGTGTACCTTAAATGAACTTTGCTGGTTGATGTCTCCTACTTCTCTGATAACTCAATTTGTCACTAAAATTTCAATTTCGTAAAAAGTGTAAAGGGGATTGTGAAACACCTTGGCTAGGGAAGTGTATTTCCGAACGGTGTGCTCCATTATAGACAAGAAAAATCCTCTTCTCCCATCCTCCCTTGATTCCAGCATGTCCAAAGTCCCTCTCAACGGTTGCTGCATGTGTAACGGAGGCCAACTAGCAGAGTTGCCGTGGATCATCAGTAAACCTCCCGCCCGAAGCCTCATACAGTACGGTAGCGTTGCCTCGCATACCCGAACCGATGTGTTGACAAGGAGGTGGCGAGTTTGCGGCCCCGAGGGGGACGGACGGACTGTGCGGGAACACCTCGGTTACACTGGTGCCATGTCCCGGATGGGAGTGAGATTCAGGGGGGTGAGTGTAAAGGGCGGGTTATGCTCTGTTTTGAGCCTCAACGCAGCTAGTCAACGCAGTAAGTTTTGCTCCATTCTAGGTCTGCGCTATCCGTATCCGTCGCAAGGGTAGGGGCAGCGAGATGATTGTTCAAACTGCCTTCAATTCAAGGAGTAAACTAGACGTGTCTGTTGTTTTGTAGCTACACAGAAAATGAAAATGAAACATTTAATATTTATGTCACGTGCATTTTGATCGCACTAGCAGCCACCAGGGTAGTTTGGAACAAAGAAGTGGCTCATTGGTCGAGAATAGGTCGCACGAAGCTGAATGTTTCCTCAGAAACACTGTACAACTGTCCCGATGTAACTTCAGTGTTGCAACTTGCAAGCATACGTGTTATCTTTGGTTCGTGTAAATAAATGAAACTACAAAGCACGGGCAACTTATTTAATGAAGAGCTCACAGTCCGTAGCCCGACGAAGATTAGAACAAGGAAGTAGCTTTTCGTTCTCGAGGACAGAGCAGGCTGGTCGAGAGGACCAATCACAGCGGCTCCTGCTGCCGTTAACTGCGTCGCTGTCTGCGAGCAGTCACATTTTCAGGGGTGCACACCAAGTCACTGCGGAGGGGGAAAAAATAACTGCGTGGCTGTCTGCATCATGATGCAGTGAGGTTAAGGAGCATAAATCACCCTTAACAGAAGCCAACTAGCAGTGTGGCGTGGAACGTCAGTAAACCTCCCTCCCGAAGCCTCATACAGTACAGTAGCGTTGGGCTATCGGACTGGTCCTTTGCTCAGCGGTATCCTGCTTTTACCACATGGACACTTCCAAATAGTAAAAAAAAATATATCAGTATAGTACCTTCAAGCCCTGCAGTTAAGGATGCATGTGTGACAAAAAAAGAAAAGTTTTAAGATCTCTCTCTATATTTGTTAAGTAATGGTCTCTAAGGAACTCGACAAATTGTCATATTTGCCATATAGACAAGGGGTTAAATTAAATAATGCACAGTCTGTCAGTATTTAGGAAATACAGTATACTACTGTAGAATATACATACACGTAAGTTACTTCAGTGCAGTTTTTTGCAGACCAAGGTGATCTGAATGGTAAATTAACTGTATTTTTCAACTCATCACCAAATCACTGGAATAAGATAGTCAGAGACGAACAATACTTTTCATACTTTCTGACACTTTTATTACAGTCTTTAGTGATTCTACATGTTATTTGATCCACAATGTATTCCCAAGGCACATTTACATCAAAGGATTAAATTTACCTGAACATAAAAAATAAAATAGAAGTGAGGCAGAAATATAAACAGCATTAAAAGTAGGATGCTTTGAAAAGACAGTACTATACGAGTAGTATATTTTGTGAATTACTACTCACTGTGAAGCATGTACAGGCATGGCATGTTCTGCTCTAAGGATGTATTTTACATTATAAATTTAAAATATAGTACATTTTGCTCTAGAATAACTCCTACCCCAACTGAATTCCTCGATGCTCTTTGGCTGAAATCTAAGAGAGAAGTGACATAGTTTTGGCCCATCTTGTCCATCTGAATATTCTGTCAAGGCTATCTTCACTCAAAGACCTCAATCATAATCATAGGCGTGCACAGATAGGGATGAGGTGGTGCTAAAGCACTTGCCCCTTTGCCCTACTGAACAAAAAAAGCCCTTTGAATGGATGCAACAATAATGCCCCAATACAACTTAAAAAGGCAGCCGGAAGTTCCATGCCCCACCCCAATATGTCTGTGCACGCCACTGATCATAATACTGAATTCAGGAAGGACTGAGGTGTGTGTATAATTAGTATAAAGTTTCGGGTTATCTTACTCCTTAGCCAGATGCACACTGCTGGGCTTCGCTCCAATAGGGATGCCATGTTTGTGCAAGACTGTAATCAGGACCTCACGAGTATCCTTGTTGTAGGAGTCGAAGTCGAAAACGTTCTGTACCACACTGGCAAGCCCTTCATCCGGAAATTTCTGTAAAGGTACAAACAGTAATACAAGATAATATTAAACTATAACACTATACTATTTGGAACATAATTTGTTTCTAAATGTTGGCCTAGATCCAAAATAGGAAAAAATCTAATTCAAAGCTTAATCAGTCTCACATTGCCTGTTTAGAAAAATGTTGATTGAAGCTACACAGGTTACAACAAGAAGACCCTCAAATGCATAGTGAGTACAGCTAAGAAGATCATTTGAGCTGCACTCCCCTCCAGGACACAAACCAACCTCCCCACAAACTGTTCAGACTCCTGCCCTCTCAGTGGTAACAGTTGCTGACAATCAGCAGGAGATTGTTGTCTTGCACCATTTGGCCAGCAGGTCTACAGTATGGTACTTAGTCACTCTTATTGATAATACCTAACAGTGTTGTATCGTTCGTCCGCACACTCCACCAGGTGGTTTGAGCTGTGACTTGTGTTTCTCAATGGGGACTCTACAGCCCCCCAGGAGGGGGGTGGGGGTATTGAGCACAAGCACACTTAAATTTAATACTATGTGTATGAAACCGATCAAAGCTGCCACTGTGTTTACCTGAAGATGCTTAACAATGTTGACCACTTCTCTCGTTGAGTAAGGGTACGTGATGGTGCCCTTATCTGCCATGGCTCGCAGCTCTCCAAAGGCAGCTACAAGCTTATTCAGAATCACTTCTGGGACATTGGGCCCATATTGCTTTAGCATCGCCAGCTCGGCTTCCGCCTCAGGATTGTCAACAGCGTGACAACTGAAGATATCACCTGAGCAGAAAAAAATTCTTCAATGTAAAGACAGTAAACCATCATACGGTATTTTACAAAGCAAAACGATTCTTCTGAATTCAGACTGTGAATTACTTACCAAGTGCAAGGAAAGGAAGACCCGCACACCGATGAGCCCAAAACGTGGCCCGAAACGTCACGAAAATTTAAAAAGGATTAAAAGGGAGCTCATTGGTGTGCGGGTCTTCCTTGTCTTACATGAAGTTTGACCCTGCACCCAGAAAAAAAAGAGACTGGCTGTGCTTGAGATCAGACTGGGATTTACTTACCAAGTGCACCAAAGAAATCATTCCCCAAAAATGGGAAACCAGGGCGGTTGGCCAGAACAACCATCCTGAAGTCAGGATGCATTACAATCACATTCGGGTTTTCAGATGCTTCTAAAACAAAAACAAAAAACAAAAAAAAATAAGCATTAGCAAACATTACTCATGTTATTCTGTACAGCTTGAAAACATTTTATATAAAGCCATTAACCCATTTTAGCCCAAGCCCTTTTTGGGAAAAGGTTCCCTCTCCCTATTAAAACCTAAATATCTCAGCCTCCGAAGCACATAAAATCATGAAATAAGTTGCATTTAAAAGCTAGAACCTTCATTTTGCACTAGCATGTGTTCATTCAGCTCTAACATACCCATATCTTAGATCAGTGTTTCCCAACCTTTTTTTTAAGGGACCCATATTTTTACTATTGTAAGCTTTGGTGACCCAACCACGCGATCGCCTGCACGAGACAGCGTCACAAGATGCCCTCTGTTTCCTGCCAAAACTCATTTTAGTTATTTTATTCCTCAATTCGTCTTTGGTCAAATATAGGCTAAATGTTAAATGTAGCACTTACAATTTGTTGCTTCTATGCATTTATTAGTTGAATGCTTTGTCATTTATTCAACATGGGCTTCTATATATATTTAAAATGAAACCCCTTAAAATCAAGAGGGCTCCGCGGCCCCCTGTGGATCTTTGGCGACCCATAAGTTGGGTCCCGACCCATAGGTTGGGAACCACTGTCTTAGATGAAATGGCTCAAATCACAAGAACCTTAATGCAGTGTATATGTCGCTCCAGGACACAATGGCTTAAAGCATAAGTAAATGAGAATTTCAGCGCCTTTGAAAAATATCCCATGTATGCCTACATATGTCCTATGTATGTGGCTACACCGCCATTGCGTTTACTGTATGTATGCTGTATAAGCGCATCAGAGAATTCCAACTTGTTGATTTGAACTTGTTGGGAGTAGTACCTGACACAATCCTTCTTCCATCTGCCAGAATCATGGCACCGTCCTCCACCAGTGTCTTCAGGATACATGTGACATTGGTGGGCGCTTTATCTGCCTCATCAATGACCAGTATACGCCCCATTTTCACAGCTTTAACCTTTACACACACACACACACACACACACACACACACACACACACACACACACACACACACACACACACACACACACACACACACACACACACACACACACACACACACACACACACACACACACAATAGATTCAATAATCTACTATCAATTACATTTTAAACAAATATTCTGGCTTTCTAATAATCTGTTCAAATATTCAAAACAATGACAGAGAAAAAAATGAATTTTTAACTCAAAAAAGGAGGCATGCCTCACATTTTCTTTCAAAGTGAGTCCAGTCTAACTAGGACCTTAATGGCAAGACAAAATAGCTACACGGCAATGCCAATTTCTAGTCAAAATGTTTGCACCTCTCTTAGCAAGTTTGTCCAAAAATTGTGACTAAAATGGTCCAATTCATGATGCTGCCTAGCACATACAGCCACCACTTGGGAATCTATACTGAAACACAAACACAAGTTTGGTGTGTAATATATTCCACTTCAGATACTGACCAAGGGTGAATCCTCATACACAATGACCCCGTCTCGCACTGAGGGCTGCAGAGTTAATGACTGCACTGTTGTGTCTCTGTGTGAAAAAAGAAGGCAGTAACACATATTTTTAACTGACAATTTCAATTAGGTGTCTTTGGAGGGTAACTCAATATGGTGACCTAATTCATCGTGGTTTTCTACAATCTTTTCCATCACCCTGGAGGTAGTTTGATCTGAATAAGCCTTTTCAGAAATACAGATGCAGAATCCCATGGGTGATTTTTGCACTAGTTACAATCAGGCCATGGGAACCTGTGGGACTTTAAAATAACTTTTAACAGTTTGAACCTGCTTTTTAGGGTCAACAGGGAACCAAATTGAAGTCTGAACAGTTGTGGTTCTAGATTATAATTAGTCTTTATTTATGTGTCATTATTTTGTTTCTAGTGTTTCATGAAATCTTGATTAGCCATACTAAGCAGAATGGTGGATGTTGTTTACAGTGCTACTTATGTTCCACTGAAGAAAAGATACAAAATGTAATCGTCAAATGGATACATTTGTTAGTTTATATGTAAGGAAGATAATTTAAAAAAAGGTAAAGAAATGTGGTCAGCAAAAATATCCAATAATACAAATAAGTCTTGATGGATTATTCCTACCTATGAAGTTGGAGGTATTCTCGTGGTCGGTTCATCAACTGTAGAAAGTGGTCAACGACCTTATTTTTCCCCACACCCTAACACAGGGAAACAATTGCTTTTACTGCTTTAAAAAAGTCTAATGAATGTTATGGTAAAGATAATGAATTAAACAATGTCATGCATTTGTACTCTTTTAATCTCATTTCTACAAACAGACCCCCTTTTGGACCTTCGGAGAGGAAATTCATACGTCTTTGATCACATACCTGATTTCCCACTAAGAGCAGATGTTCACCTAGCAAGAAGTCCTTCAGCATGTCCTCCATCACCATCATGTGCTGCAATGGCAGAAAAAAGGGAGGGAAAACATCCTGTGTTCATATACAGGCTGGACCAAAACAAACCATCATAGCACACAGCTGAAATACAGTATATTGCAGTTTTGCTTGGGCTTCTTGCTGTTTGGCAGTGTCTGAATGCTCCAAGTACGGTTCCACAATGGGTTCTTACTGTAATTTATTAAATTAATATCACAGGTGTGTTCTCAACACTGGACAACCATACACATTTTTTGAGAATTAAAACATTTTTCCTTGTAATGACAGTTCACACACTGTTGTATAATGCAGGGATTCTTAACCTTTTTGACGTCGAGGCCCATTTTTTCCAGTACACAGTGTCCCGGGGCCCATATTAGCCATGTACAGTATATCACGAAAGTGAATACACCCCTCACAGTTTTTGCAGATTTTGAGTATATCTTTTCATAGGAAAGCATTACAGAAATTTCACTTTGACACAATGATTAGTGACCTTTTAACAACTTATTTAACCACTTAAATTTCTTGTTCACTCAGAACAAAATACAGCCCTTTATGTTTGAACATGTACTCACAAAAGTGAATACACCCTAGATGAAAATCGGGTAGAGAAGGGGCTATGCTGGCTCGAATCGTCTCGAAATGAAACTAAATGAAAAGGGATGAAAAGGGAGGTCATCAGTGTGCGTTTCAACTTTTCTTTGCATTGAACTTTTACATTTTGAGTCTGCATCTGGCTTAAATAGATTGGTGTGAGATTTGAATGCAATCCTATGGAGAATATCATGATCTGCTTCAGTAGTCACAGTGCATGTTGACATGCATGTTTCTTTTAGGTGTATTTCAGATTGCCAATGTTGACAGCATTCATGCTTCCCCAAACCATGTCAGTCCCACTACCATGCTTGGCTATTGAGAGGATACAGTTTTTTTGTAAAACTCACTTGTTTACCACCACACATGCTTGACACCATCTAAAGCAAATTTGTTTATCTTGGTCTCAAGAGAGATGAACAGACCAAGGATATGGATCACTGGAACCATGTCGTGTGATCTGAAGAGACCAAGATAAACAAATATACTTTAGATGGTGTCAAGCATGTGTGGTGGTAAACAAGTGAGTTTTACAAAAAAAAAGTGTATCCTATCAAAAGCCAAGCATGGTAGTGGGACTGACATGGTTTGGGGATGCATGGATGCTGTCAACATTGGTAATCTGAAATACACCTAAAAGAAACATGCATGTCAACCTGCACTGTGACTACTGAAGCAGATCATGATATTCTCCATAGGATTGCATTCAAATCTCACACCAATCTATTTAAGCCAGATGCAGACTCAAAATGTAAAAGTTCAATGCAAAGAAAGGTTGAAACGCACACTGATGACCTCCCTTTTCATCCCTTTTCATTTAGTTTAATTTCGAGACGATTCGAGCAAACACAGCCCCTTCTCCACCGGATTTTCATCTGGGGTGTACTCACTTTTGTGAGTACATGTTCAAACATTAATGGCTGTATTTTTTTTTTTTCTGAGTGAACAAGAAATTTAAGCGGTTAAATATGTTGTTAAAAGGTCACTAATCATTGTGTCAAAGTGACATTTCCGTAATGCTTTCCTATGAAAAGATATACTCACAAATCTGCAAAACTGTGAGGGGTGTATTCACTTTCGTGATATACTGTATATATTATTATATTACATTATATTAGGCTATATTATATTACATTACATTACATTATAATTACATTTTATTATGACAATAGGCCTATAATATAGGCTTATAATATTCATATAAATTATAAATAAATAGGTTATAACTGAAGTATTTTTTCCACAAGAAATAGCCCTATATTAATTAATATCACTCATCAAATCCACGCACCGTTAAGCAAGTCAGAGTCATTCACACATTTGAATACCTCTGACAGCTCAAAGTTTGCCTGACAGCTCTTGACTTATGCTTTCTGATGAATCTGCTGATCGTAAAGTCAAGACGCTTTTAAGTGGAAACGCAAAGCGGGAACAACAGAAATTCTGGACGGAAAACTTTCCAGTATCACGCAAAATTCGTTAAAGGACTGTCATGTTGGGGACACTTGGACAAGTAGGCTATAAGGGATAAAGATTCAGTAACTAGAATTATTTTGGGTAGAAAAATCGTTGACCACCTATTTTTATAGGCCTACTAAAACGCAAGGATATTACGTGGCCAAATCAGCTGGGAACCGTAACCGGTTGGTAATTTCTCTTTTTTCAAATAGCCCACAGCAAAGAGTGTTACCATCACAGGGTGTATTACTGTCTTGTTCTTAATGAATCATTAATTCATTGCGTTATGACAGAGTTGCGTTACTTGTCATTGCGTTATGACAGAGTTGCGTCTGAGGGAAAGACGCACGTAGTCTATTTGAGATAAGCGGTCCCACGGCCCAAGCGGCCCAATGGTGCGAAGCTGAAAGTTGACTGCAGCCCTGGAGGTTGTGAGCGTGGCCCTATGGTTAAGAATCCCTGGTATAATGCACTATTATCTATGCCTCAAGTTATTGTCCCCTAAAAGCTAGTCATCAAGACCAAATCCCTCGTTTTTATCCCAAAAAATCTTTTCAGCAATATGCGACTGACAACTGACACTATTTCTGCGTCCTTGTAATAGAATCCGACTTCATTATACTATACCTCACCTATGAGCTTTCATGATCCTAACTATGATTTCTGTAAAGAGAATTTGAACGAAAGCATAGATGCATGCATTTGCATGACTTTTATCATGATAGTCCAAGTGATTAAGGAGATAGTAATTTCCCCAGCCATTCTGCGTATGCACCATTGTTGCCAGATTTATAATAATGATCATTTTTGCACCGTAATTTTGACCCCTGTACAGCGTACGATCAATCATTTTTTGCTTTTGGTATGATACTTCGACATCTTTTTCCATCTGGCAGCACTGGTATGCACCTACATGTGGTAAGAGTTACAGCAGGAGTAACAGTAATTTATTTGTCACATACAACCCTAGCCTTAGGCTAGCTTGCAGTGAAATGACAGTAACTCCATATGTGCAGAAAAAAATATTAATTAATTACACATCTTAAAATAAAAGTAGACAATTTTCTTAATTGTCCATCCATAGCTGTGTAGACTCAACGACAAGGTGGAGTTCTCTGTGGAAACGTAAACGTGGCGTACATAGCTGTAGTGAAAAGTCCACTCTGGTGTGAGATGAGTATGTGCAGAAGGCAGATAAAAGGGCTGTGTGTGAATGTATGTCAGTGTTGCATGCTTGCCAGCTTTATCCAGCACAGACGAGGACGAGACGAAAATCAGGTTGTACAAAATTGGGACATGGCAGTGCTTTTTATATCCTCCATACAGAATCTGGATCATCTCTACGGATGTTGTCTACGTTTTTAACTACATAGCCGATTAATACGTCTGAGGAAGAGAGGAAGAACAGAGCTCTCGGTCTCTGCCATGTGAAAAGACGTAATACAGTGCTGGTCATAAGTGTAAAGACCCCAGTAGAATGTTAAAGGTGCTGTGTAATAGGTTGAAAGCAAGCTGGTCCACTTCAAATGAGACTGGGCCAAGGATGACTGGAGCACACGGGATACGTTTTGCTGTTATTTATTGTGATGCAAGCATAACTAAATTGCTGTGTAACACTTAAGTAGTTTATTTCCATGCAGCCCATTCACAAACGTTACCGTTTTCATGAATACTAACCACATACATCAAATTCTAAGTATTTATTATGACACATACATGAAAAAGGGGATCTTCTCCATGTCCGCAATTTTTAATTTCAGATTATTTTACAGAGCATTTTAGCTGCAAAACGTACTGTGCGACTCCTTGTCTATCACTTGGTTATTGTTTGAAAGAAGCCATTTATTGTAAAAAAAAAAAATGTATTTTGTATTTTGTCCTTTGAATGAGTTATAACAGAAATAGTAATCAAGTATGGAATTTAAGTAACTTTTTCACTATGCGAATAAATATGATGTTGAAACGAATGTCGATTTTCTATATTGAACATCAAGTGACATCCTACCTATATTTTGTTAAATGACAAGCTAAATGTATGGTAGAAAGAAAGAAAGAAAGAAAGAAAGAAAGAAAGAAAGAAATAAAGAAAGAAAGAAAGAAAGAAAGAAAGAAAGAAAGATGAGTAAAGAAGAAGAGGATGACAAATATTGAAAAAGAGGGTGATCTGAAAAGGAGCTCCAACATGACAAGGGGGACCTAGCAATATTGAAAATAGACATTTGTCCAAGAAAGGACAGTGGCAGTCCCTGTTAACCAATGCTCCTTCACCTGTTGCAAAGTTGTGTTTTTCCAAGCGAAGGTCGAGCAATTTGGAAGACCTACTGACAGACCTACTAACTATAAAATGCTTTGCTACTTGCGTGTTCCTCTTTGCTAATGTACAATACCTGTGTGTTCTCATAGAACAGGACATCAGGGACTTTGGTTTTCTCATCTGGTTGGTAGAGAGGAATGGAAACTTGCCCTATGGTAAGGATGCCGTTTTCAATAGCACCTGCAGAAGAGGATAAAAGACAGTGTTAGCAAATTTGGCACTTCCAGATACCAGCTTTTCAGTCATGTGTTTTGTTCCCTACAGACAATGCTTAACACTGAAATTTAGTTGGACTTCAGATATGACTGGAAAATGAACAAAAGCTTATTCACCCCCTTAATTAAGCTTAACATAATTGGTCACACAGTACAATGGTCACACACACAAACACACAGTACAAAGGTAAAAGTAAGAATGTGTGTTACATTAATATTGTTGCTGTTAATAATAAGATATTAATTAACCACTTTAAGATTAGATCGAGAAAAAACTCTATACACACAAAAGGGGATAGCAATCCCTATAAGCTTATCACATGCATGCTAGATAGGATAACTCACATTTGTAATTCTGATCGCTTGCTGATGGTGCAGACTTCTTCATGGAGCAGTCAGCAAGGTTTTTTTCCAAGGCAGTGCGAGCCAAACTGGGCAAAAACCTGAGGAACAAGTGCCATGGAGAAAGACAACATTAGCAACCTCATATTCTTGTTAAAAATGTTGTCTGTAAAACAATGTAATACAATGCAAAGCATGCCAAAGCATTCAAAAGCGTAAGTGTGATTACGGAGTAGAATTTGATGCATTTACTGTAGAGTGGTGGTGGGTAATTATTTTGGCCCAAGGGCCACATTGGGTTTAGAATAATGATCGTAGGGGGGCGCTGTGGCGCGGTACGTTAAGCTCCCCACATTTGGGAATACATTGCCCATGGGGATCTCGGTTCGAGTCCGGCCGGGGTCATTTCCCGACCCTGCCCCATCTCTCTCTCTCAGTCATTTCCTGTCTACTCTCACACTCTTCTATGCTAATAAAGGCCAAAAAGTCCCAAATAAATACTTTAAAAAAAAAAGAATATTGACCGTAGGGCCAGATTTCGCTAAAGCCACAAATTTAATAATATTGATGTGTTGTCTTCACTATCAGAAGGGTAATCCTGAAATTAGTGTAAGAAAATGTATACTGTGATTTATTGTGCTACCTGTACAAGCAAGCCTTGTTCACAGCGTGGGCAATACTCTCGTCTGGATAATGCGAGATCCGTCGACATATCCTCAGAAGTTGTCTAGTTGAGAGCGAGGACGCCAAAGACTGAGCCTGGTTAATAATTTAAAACATTGCAGATGAACTATCACAAAATCATACAAATGAAATAAAACACACAATAATTTGCAGCTTCCATTTAATAACAAAAAAGGTAGAGTATAGTAGTGTATACTGTACTGTATGTATCAGCTTATTCTGTGCTTTTAATTTCATGAAAAGGCACTTGTGATGTTGTTCAATAAAGTAGACTAAACCTTTATATTTCGCCATTTGGCCAATCAGGGCCCCATAGAAAGTGTTCCCAACATTTCTAGAAAAATTAAGTGTCCACATGACTAAGATCCAACAAGTATTTCAACAACAGTCAAACACATCAAAGATATGCAGGGTTAAAAATAACTTACTGTGACATCATTTGTTTGCCTAAGACGGTGGCTGAGCTGAAGCAACTGGTCCACAGCTGCGTTGGTGATAGAGGGAACCTGTAAAATAAATAAAATATATATAATATTTTATTAGTTAATTTACAGAATGATCATGTCTTTATTAGTGGGCTAGTAGTAGTTCAGATACACTGCGCTCTTCCGTGTGGTGCGTCTCCAGTTGAATAACTTAGAAGGTGAGAAAGTGGATTGCACTCAGGTTCTTCTTTTCTTCTTTTTATTTTTTTATCTTTTACATAGCAGCAGAAGTGTAGACAAACGTTTGGACTGTTGCACTCAGGTTCAGTCAACAGTCGAAACGTTTGTCTACACTTCTGCTGCTATGTAAAAAATAAAAATATAAAAAGAAGAAAAGAAGAACCTGAGTGTAATCCACTTTCTCACCTTCTACTTTATTAGTGGGCTAACCAACAAACTCAGGTAGGGATCAAATACTTCACATAGTCACATAACTCATAATCCCCTCCTAATGCACCTCTTACACACATAGAGTCTACAGTATACTGCCCACACACATACTAACGTACATACTCTCTCATGCACATTTCATAGGCCCCAGACAAACAACCTACAGCATTTTTTCCACTTTCAGCACTACTGCATGTACATTAACAGGTTGACCTTGTATTTGTGTTTGTACTGTACTTTGTCATTGTCTTTTCTGTTTTCATGAAACCTTGATGTTGTCATAAAGTATTCGATTCAATTCATCTGCATGTTAAGGCCAGTACAGTACTGTATGTGTGTTTGAGCATGTTATTGAAAGTACAGTACGTCTCTGCAATAAAGATGTTAAGGCTGGTACAGTATTGCCTCTTTTCCACTGGCGGTTTTCTGGTAGGCCTACAGCTCGACACAGCGCGACTTGGCCGCCACTTTTTGATTTTCGAAGAGGCAAGACACAGCTCAATCATAAAGCAAAAAGTGGTGGCCGAGTGGTGCCGTGTTGAGCTGTAGGCCTACCAGAAAACCGGCAGTGGAAAAGAGGCATAAGTCTCATCTCTGCATGCACGGTTGTCCATTCCTCACCATGTCTTGTATGATCTGGGCCTCCTCTGCTCTGGGCAGATGGCTGACACTGTGGAAGAGGAACATGCTGAGCAGCTCGGGCCCCAGCCACTGCTTAGTACTGCTGCCCGCCACCGGGGGCTCCGCCAGCGCCACCACACGGAACGACGGGTGCACAGGAAACACAGACCTGTTATACAGTAGAGACAAACAGGCCTTATTTTCACAGGAAACACAGACCTGTTATACAGTAGAGACAAACAGGCCTTATTTTCACAAGAAACACAGACCTAGTACAGAGACAAACCTGTAGCCTTATTTTCAAAGGACACACAGACCTATTATTGAGACAAACCTGCCAGGAGGGCTGTGATTGGCCAAAAGTGAAAAAATGCAGAACTGTGACAAGATGCAATAAAGCTAAATAAAATCTAATTTGCAACGGGCAGAATTTCTAGCTTAAAATGACCTGAAAGTAACATCAAAAGCATGAGCAGTAGTGTATTCACGCAAGAAGAAACTATAAATTGACTAGCCTAGAAATCTAGACGCCCCTAGAGGCCGCAAAGCTGTATGGGTTTAGCTCGCTAGGCTATAAATGGACACTATTGTAAGCTAAAAAGATTGAACATATTGGTCCTTCAAGACCGATCCCTCATGCTATGTTTTCACTGTGGTTTTAACACAATACATTCATTGGTGGTTCAGAGTCTTGCTTTAAAACATTTTAAACCAGTCAATTCATTTTGCAATAAATGAATAGCAAACCTCTGCTGCAGCTCCTCATCTGATAGCTGCACTTCCTCCTTCAGCGCCTGGTACCGGTCCCACCGCAGCAGCCGTGTGCCATCATAAAGCGACAACTCTCGATCGTGCAGCAACCTAAACATTGGAGGATGACACAGGTAGAGAAAAAAAATAGCTGTTAAAGGGACACTGTGTGAGATTTTTTGTTGTTTATTTCCAGAATTCATGCTGCCCATTCACTAATGTTACCTTTTTCATGAATACTTACCACCACCATCAAATTCTAAGTATTCATTATGACTGGGAAAATTGCACTTGTCATACATGAAAAGGGGGATCTTCTCCATGGTCCGCCATTTTGAATTTCCAAAAATAGCCATTTTTAGCTGCAAAAATGACTGTACTTGGACCATACTAGAACATATTTGTTTATTACTTAGAAAACTTTCAGGAAAAGATCAAATATGGCAATTGGAAGCCCAGTTTCAATGAGCAGCATAGTTGCAGTACCCCTTTTAACCATTTCCTGCACAGTGTCCCTTTAAAAGAGGCTCATCACTTGGCACTTGGCAACTACAAATGATGTTTATTTCGTTTGTGCATCATTTGAGCATGTTTGTTGCAGGCAAAATGAATGGGCACACAGCCTTGAAACCATAATTTGAGATGAGTCAAACTGGGTCAACCTGCACTGAATCTGTGCTTTAATTATTCCATAAAAACACAAAACAGCCCCAGATGTGTGCAAGCAAAATTGTGCACCACTGTCTCTCATGTTTTTTTTTAACAATGACATCATCAGCACCTCATTAACGCCCAAAAATAATAAATCAAACTACAAATGAGCTCAGAGCTCTTTCCTATCCGTCTGCCATGATATAATTTGACGACTCCAGACCTGTGCTTCCACAACTTATAACTTTATTAAATTTATGAAATGTCCACTCAGTGGGGTGTTGAAAGTTTTACTATGTGGGACAAAGTATGAAATTAGTTCACAATGACCACATTTTTGTATGAAATTAGTCCACAATGACCACATTTTTGTATGAAATTTGTCCACAATGACCATTTAAAAAGTTTGAGCACAGGAGTGATTCCTTACCTGGCGAGCACTGCCAGAGTGCCCAGGTTTATTCTGTGGATCCCATCCAATACGACTAGCTTGCCCTCCTGAGCCGCGCTGACGAGGGGAGAGGCCCTCCAAGCAGTATCTCCATTAGGTAGGGTGTAGCGCTGCTGAAGGAGATCTCGAGCAGTCATGTCCTACAAGTTGTGACACACACACAGACACGTAAGCACACACACACACACACACACACACACACACACACACACACACACACACACACACACACACACACACACACACACACACACACACACACACACACACACACACACACACACACACACATACGTACGCACACATAAGGCACACCTAAATGTTTGCCTAAACGAGCCAGAAGCAACTATCCTTATTTTGGTAATTCGTTTTGTTTTCAATGGAAGTGTTTTACAAAATCAATATAGCAATTGAGGTCTTGTGACTAACTGTACCTGATACAACATCAAGGTCTCGATGGTATAATCCAGCATCTCAGCAAACTCTCGGACAATCACAGACTTGCCACATCCCTTTGCAGCAAGGAAGAGGTGAAAAAATGAAGACAGATATATATTAGTTTTGGTACTAGAAAATGGCAATTTGGAAGAATGATCAACAAAAATGGGTGTACAAAATCAAACAAAAGTTACACAATATGTACAGTACAGTACCTTGGCGCCAATCAGACAAATGTCTTTGACTAAGTGGGACTGCAGCATCTCTGCCAGAAGGTTGGAGTGGGTTGGAGTCTTGATGAAGCCGGTGCTCTTATGGGGCGGACGGGGCAGGTGAGCACCAGATGGAACCTGTGTGAAGGGGACATTTTGGAGGCATGTGAAATACAGAGAAAGGGACATACAGTTGTGCTCATATGTTTACATACCCAAGCAGAATAAACGCTTTCTTCGCAATATCTCACAAAATATGAAGGATTACACAAAACCTTTTTTTTCACTCATTGCTAGTGACTAGCTTAAGATATTTATTAGCAATATTCTGTGTTTACTCTTTCAAAAGCATGATCACAACCCAAACTACCCAAATGACCCTGTTCAAAAGTTTACATACCCTAGTTGCTAATGCTGAATATGGCCCTGTTTAACATCAGGGACCGCTCAAAATTGTTTGTGGTAGTTTTGGATAAGGCTCTTAATGTTCTCAGATTACAGACCAGCACATTCTTCCTGGCAGAATGGTTGTTTCCTATAATATTTTTGGGTGTCTTGCTGGAACCTCACATTTGAGGTTTCCCCTGAATGGCTCAATGATGTTGAGATCAGGAGAGTGAGACGGTCGCTCAAAAACTTCATTTTATTCTTTCTGAAGCTAATGACGGGTTGATTTGGCTTTCTGTGTTGAAATATTGTCATGTTGGCATGTCCAAACAATGGACCATGTGCAGTTTCAAGGCTGATGTGTCTCAAGTTTCCTCCAGTATTTTTCACAGGGCAATGTATTCATCATTCTGCGAGTATGGATCAAAAGTATAATGCATTTGTAACTCAAATGTCCCCATGAAATCAGTGGTCCATGACCATGTTTCACAGAAGGGTATGGTGTAACTTTCATCATAGGCTCCATTGACTGTTCTCCAAATGGTACTGTTAATAGTGGCCTAAAAAAGTTCCATATTGATCTCATTTTTCCAAATGACTTTGTCACAGGCATTTTGATGCTTTTCACTGTGCTATTTGGTGTATCATATGCAAAATAACATGTTTGCATTTTTGTGGTAATGGCTTTCTCCTGGCAACCCCCAACAGCCCATCTTTCCTCAAGTGCCAACATTTTTTCATGTTGTCCTATATTTCACCTGAAGTTATTTTTTGGTTGTCCTATGCCTCCTGAACAATTTCCCTTGCAATGATCATTGCAATGCAATGATTCCCTTGCCCATTGGCTTGATTCCAACCAAACTCCTCATATTGCATTTCTGAATTGAAATTCCAACGGTGCCAACATGACAATATTTCGACACAGAAAGCCAAATCAACCCGTCATTAGCTTCAGAAAGAATAAAATGAAGGTTTTTGAGCGACCATCTCACTCTCCTGATCTCAACATCATTGAGCCACTCAGGGGAAACCTCAAATGTGAGGTTCCAGCAAGACACCCAAAGATATTATAGGAAACAACCATTCTGCCAGGAAGAATGTGCTGTTTTGTCATCTGAGAACATTGAGAGCCTTATCCACAACTACCACAAACAATTTAGAGCGGTCCCTGATGTTAAACAGGGCCATATTCAGCATCAGAAACTAGGGTATGTAAACTTTTGAACAGGGTCATTTGGGTAGTTTGGGTTGTGATCATGCTTTTGAAAGAGTAAACACAGAATATTGCTAATAAATATCTTAAGCCAGTCACTAGCCATGAGTGAAAAAAAAGGTTTTGTGTAATCCTTCATATTTTGTGAGAAATCGCAGAGAAAGCGTTTATTCTGCTGGGGTATGTAAACATATGAGCACCACTGTATACTGTACACGACAGCACAAATATCTGTCAACTCCAAGATGCCCACTTCCATTTATCCAGATAACGCTATCCAAAGAAATGTAAGCTGTAAGCCGTTAAGTTCTGCCAGGAAGATGAGACGGTACTCAGCTCAAATTATTCTCTTGCAGTAACCAACCAATCACTGCTCTTGTTCTTAGGCACACCCTACCCCTTGCATTCTCATTCATTTACCTAGAGCCAATAGGATGCCTGCCCGCTCATTTATAAACCCTCTGTCTATCTCTGCTCTTCCGCTGACTAGAGTACGCTGGTGTCGACGCACCCACCACCTCCCCCTCAGCCTCCATCGCTGGCCGGTCCTTGTCACATGAGGAGGATCTGTAAGGTGTCCCTGCTTTTGACGCAGTTCGGCATCTTCTCTTGCTTCTCAGCCTTGCTACCACGAGGATTCTGAGAGCGTCCGCTCCAATCATCACTGTCCTAGGTCAATGGTCCTCTCATTACTCTGCTGTGGATGCCACCACCTTAAGCCACCGTCACCACTTGGTCCCCGTCCTGTGAAGGGGGGTAGGCTCTCGCCCCCCTGCCTTATCCATCGGCAGGATATGCGCCCTCTTCATCTGAATTATTCTAAGCAGGCGGGGGCCTACGCCAAAGAGAATCACTACTGTATACTTCAGTGTTTCAATAAATATCTTGAACTTCTTTTGGTCTATCGAGTCTTTCATGGTAGAAGTTACAGTGAACATAGGTAATAAGTACATACATTAAGTATTACTATTATTATTATTTTTTTTTTCTTGTTCTGCTCTCGGAGGAAGGCGGACGTGTTTCTTCAGAGCTCCTGAGCTCTCTTTTCCCCTCCCTTCCCCTCTCCCCTCTCCCCTCCTCCTCTCCACTATCTCTTCCCCGGCTGTTGCACTCTGTCTTGTCTGACTTTAACTTCTGCTGAGACTCCACGCTGTCCTGTTCTCCTGAAAAGAAATTAACAATGGATTTGGTCAACTGGTCTTTCAACGCAATTGACACCATCTTTTCGAAGATCAAAGTGGGTTCGGGGGAGCCCAACTGTCCTGATGGGACGACGGCGGCTGGCTATGTGATGGACTCGTGGGGGAAGTGGAACGTCATGTGTCTGGCTCCGTTAAACATTGAGGACGTAGAAGATGTCTACACTTTCGGCTACTTGGTGGCAAGTTCCTTGGGAATTGGATTATCCTTGGGACTGCTGTACCGCATTTGCTCAAAGATATGGGCAGCCATTAGGGGCCCCAGGCTGTCCGGCTCAATTGATCGGTTGGGCAGTGAGATTCGAGCACAGAATGTGGTCGTGAATCGCGCTTTGGAGGGTTTTGTGGCAGGTCAGCGCCAGATGGACAAATTGACTGAAGTGATTGTGGCCGAACATCGCCACCTTGAAGCGATTGATCGCCGCATTGATGGACTTGTCGCGCACGATCGCCAGATGGAATCGATCGGCTTGGGAGATAGGTTGCTCGAAATTCTGCTGTACGTGAAACGTGTGGCCAGTCACATGAGAATTACCGCAGAATCGTAAAAAGGAATGTCTGCAATAACCCAAACATAAATCTTATTTTGCTTTGGCGCCCCAGCTGCAGCTGCAGCGACCTGACCAAGGTCAGGACTCTTATCTCTCCTTGGAGGACAAGCAATGTCTGGACTCTCTGCCTCCCTCAACTACCACAGGCACCTGGAGACGTTTTTCACTTGCTATGGGACAGTGCAAGGCCGTCCCTGGGACGGTTTGAGCTATGGCTCAGAGTGGGGTGATAAGCTATCCAGTGCCCACCCCTCCCCTCACTCTTCAACGCCTCCTCCGCGCTTTCTGACCCCCCTCCCCCCCCTCCCCCCGGTTTTGTACAATGTCTGCGTCTCCACTGCTTATAGCCATAATGAGGTTTTTTGTTCTATGCCTTGATGTTGTGTTTGCAATGTGGAGCTATGGAATCTTTTTCTCCTCATCCTTACCCAATGTTGTCTAACACTTGTCTAAAACCAAGATTTGTGAAGGTGGATGCGCGCAGTGCGCAGTTCGTCCCAGGTGTACTAAACTTTGTATTAGTTTATGCTGCTACTAAGTATTGTACCCGAAACACAATTTCGTTGCCTTTTTGACAATGACAATAAACTCTTGATTGATTGATTGATTAAGGATTAAGGATTAAGGATTAAGGATTGTGCAGAAGAGCTGAAGGATGTCTTCACAGACATCTTTAACATCTCTCTGGAGCAAGCAGTCATCCCATCACTTTTCAAAGCTGCTACCATCATACCCGTGCCGAAGAAATCATCACCATCATGCTTCAATGACTACCGTCCTGTAGCACTGACGCCCATAATCATGAAGTGCTTCGAACGGCTAGTCCTGTCACACATCAAAGCCACCCTACCCCCCACCCTGGACCCCTACCAGTTCGCATACCGAGCCAAGCGATCCACGGAGGATGCAATCTGCTCTGCCCTCCATCCAGCCCTCACCCACTTGGACAATAAAGACTCATATGTGAGAATGCTGTTCATTGACTTCAGCTCAGCATTCAATACCATAATACCACAACAACTCATCAGAAAACTGGACAAACTAGGTTTCAGCACCTCCCTCTGCAACTGGCTGCTGGACTTCCTGATGCAGAGACCACAAGCAGTACGGGTAGGGAATAACACCTCAAGCACCCTGACCCTGAGCACGGGGGCTCCGCAAGGTTGTGTTCTCAGCCCCCTGCTGTTCACGCTGCTGACACATGACTGCACAACGACCCACAGCACTAACCATCTAGTGAAGTTTGCGGATGATACAACACTGGTGGGCCTCATCACTAAGGGCGATGAGACCCACTACAGAGAAGAAGTAGACCTGCTGGCCAGATGGTGCAAAGACAACAACCTCCTGCTGAATGTCAACAAGACCAAGGAGATTGTTGTCAACTTTCAGAGGGTCCAAAAACAACTGCCACCACTGACCATCGACGGTGATGCTGTGGAGAGAGTGAGCAGCACCAAGTTCCTTGGAGTGCACATCAGCGACGACCTCTCTTGGACCACCAACACTACATCACTGGCGAAGAAGGCCCATCAGCGTCTCTACTTCTTGCGCAAACTAAAGAAGGCAAGTGCTACACCCTCCATCATGACAACATTCTACAGAGGAACCATAGAGAGCGTCGTGTCCAGCTGCATCACAGTGTGGGGAGGAAGCTGCACGGAGAAAAACAGGAAGACACTCCAGCGTGTTGTGAACACAGCGAAGAAGATCATTGGAGTACCACTCCCCTCCCTGCAGGACATTTACACCGCACGCCTCACCCGAAAAGCACTGATGATCATCAAAGACACAAGCCACCCTGCACACAAACTGTTCAGCCTCCTGCCCTCTGGAAAGAGGTACAGGCGCCTCCGTTCCCGTACCACCAGGCTTACAAGCAGCACGATGCATCAAGCAATCAAGATACTGAACACTCAACCCACTCTCCCTTCACTGTCAGCCTCTAGCCAGCCAGGCCACTGACAACGCTCCCCCCCCTCATCCCCACCACCATATCTGCGACTGAACACTCCACCTGCACTACTACATCTGTGACTGAACTTTCAACCTGCACTAACTCAAAACATACACATGCACACACACACACACACACACACACACACACACACCACACCACACACACACACACACACACACACACACACACACACACACACACACACACACACACACACACACACACACACACACAAGCACACTGCACTTTCTGCACTAAACCCAAACATACACACACTGACACACAACTCATACTCACACACATACACACACACACACACACACACACACATACACAGGTACACACACACAGACGCACACCGCACTTTCTACCTGCACTAAACACACACACACACACACACACACACACACACACACACACACACACACACACACACACGCACACACGCACACAAAACACATACAAACACACACACACACATACTGCTGCTGGTGTATTTAAATAAAAACCTTTTTTAATTATTTATTTCTTCAAATGCTACTATTACTATGTCAGAACGCTATAAAGGACTTTTAGGAAAAAGAACAACAAAATACCTCCTCTTAATGTATGTTCTCTACAAGTCTTCTGTTGTCCAGTCTTGCACTTTAAATGTCTGTATGAGCAATGTCTACGTCCATACTGTCTATGTCCATGTATGAGTACTGTCTATGTCTATACTGTCTATGTCCTTACCTAGATTAGTCTATGTCTGCATGGGAGAGCAAGAAACGCAATTTCAAATTCTTTGTATGACCAGTGCATGTAAAGAAATTGACAATAAACTTGACTTGACTTGACTTGACTAAGTATTTGATCCCTTGCAGACTTCTCATCATTTTTGAATCGTGTGAAAATGTTAAAGATCTGAGAAGATAGTATAATGGCATAGACTACAGTACTGATTACAATAGATAACGTCACAATATTCAAACCTGGAAAGTGACATCACTCCCCGCAGATGAGATGGTAACAGTCTTGTCTGTGCCTGTTGACTCCAAATTGACCACCTCAGAAACTTGGCTCTTGGGAGTGTTGAGTTCAAAACGCTGAAAACAAAAAACATACCAGAAATATAGTATGACAGTATAATATAGTATCTATCTAATAATTCAAGGAACCTCCGTCTGTAAGTCTGTGGAACGCATAACTCCCACAGCACGGCACCAAATTATCTCAAATTTGGAAGGTGACTTTGCAGTGGTATGGCAGGTTGCCCTTCAATCACAAGGCTCTATTTATGTGTATCTGGGAGATAGCATGGTAGCGACACAGCTGCTCTTCCTAGACTTTAACATGCAGTTTGAACCACTTTTAAAACCAACCATTGATCCAACAGCTTTTCCAATGGTGTGGTTCCAGACTATACTTTTCATGTTATAGTCTTACAAGTAGGCTTGCCAGTCTTTGTACAATGCGTGTCTGTGTGTGCGTGTGTGTGTGTGTGTGTGTGTGTGTGTGTGTGTGTGTGTGTGTGTGTGTGTGTGTGTGTGTGTGTGTGTGTGTATGTGTGTGTGTATGAGCATGTTCTACATGCATTTTGGTGTGTAGACCTTACATGGAGCAGACCCTCTACCGCTGAGCACCCTTCCTTGGCAAGCATGATGTGATAAGGGTACAACCTCTGGATCAGTTGCGGTGGGGACATTTTGGGGAAAAGATTCTGGAAATAAAAGATGAAGATGAAGCAACAGGAACCATTGAGATGGACACATAAGAGATGCAGTTTGACCTCCAGGATGTGGCTTGCTGCTTTTGCTTGAAAACAATGAGGCTTCTAAGACATGTGAGGTTCAGAAAGTTTCAACTGAATTTACTGTCTGGGATACATTTTTGGGTTGTTGCATAGCTACAGAGACTCAACGATGAATTAAAATATCAGCAGTAAAAATGAAGGGTCAAGTAAAAAAAAATCAAGTTAAATATCCTGCAAGCTTGGCTTTTTTACACATTAATGCCATTTAGTGTTAGCCTGGTTCACACCTGACAGTGTGTGTGTAGCTTCAGTGCCCCCTGGCGGAGCAGAGCTACACACACTACCGTCTGGTACACAACCATAGAGCACGCTCCGTCTCCAGCCAGAAAATAGACGGAGCATTTATTGCTTCAATATCGGCCTCATAAACAACAAATTCCTCCAAAAGCCTTCCTGGTAATCTCTAAAGAGTCAATATAGTCTATAATCTGTCCTGTGACTCCTCAATGCGAGCTGCCGTTGATATTGAAGCAATAAATGCTTCGACTATTTTCTGGCTGGAGACGGAGCGTGCTCTAAGGCTGTGTACCAGAGGGTAGTGTGTGTAGCTCTGCTCCGCCAGGGGGCGCCGAAGCTAAACACACACCGTCTGGAGTGAACCAGGCTAATTAGTGTCACAGTGGTCCAAGTTCCACAAATCTTCACAATAAAAACAAAAAAGCGGCATAAAGCAAAACAAACAATAAACCTTGGAAAATACATAATGCTTCAAAATAGTGTGAGTAGTGAGACAAGGAGCATAGTTGAATTCAGAGGGAGTGTTTCAAGCTATAGAATTGTCAGCTCTCACCAAGATTTTGACAGCTGAACTCAAGTTGTCCACAGGGAAGTCTGGAATCGCAAGAGATGCAGATTCTTGGGAGCAGAGTGTGGTAGCAAAAGACAACAGTTGTGACACCCTGAAAGAAGAGGAGCAGCAGGATATGTAAGCTGACTTCATTATACACCACTGCTTCTTGAGAATGGGTCTTCATTTTGATAGAAAAAGAAAGTTAAAATGCAAAATATAGAAATATAATATCACAGACAAAGGTCTTGGCTGTGCAGCAACCTATCGGAACAAAAACACTTTTTTTTTTTCATAAAACATTTTTTTTACCAACCAAAAAAAAAATTGAGCCGATGTTTTGACCTACCAAAAATAAATCTGAGCTGACGTATTGTTCAGTCTGTTGTAATCATGGAATATTAACATTTGACAATTGACAATTCAGAGGTATGTCTTACCTCTGTGCTTCAACATTTGGTCCTATATTGTATAACATTTCCAGCTGGTCCTGGGAAAAAAACATTCAAAAGTTTAACAGAGTTTGAGTGTATGGATTTGACATTGTCAAGCCATAAATACCTGTAAATGTTCATATAAACGCAACAGTTGGTGAGTTATTCCAAAACAAATTATTTTGGTGTCCCCATTTTTGTGGTAGCAAGCAGAAGGGGGCAGTGTCCAGTCACCAAACGGAGTATTCTGCATAATCCAGATATAGGCTACGATGGTGTTTTAAATTCCAAATTAATAATTCCAAATTAAATAGTTCGGTCGAATTTACTCGGATATTTCATTTAATTTCGAATTGTGAAGTGTTTACATAGACGTTTTCAAAGGGGAGTTAACCTTTATTCAGAATTAAAGTAAATTAATTCAGAATGAAACGTCTCATGTAAACGTAGCAATACTAGATGAGCTAGTTTATGCAACACTAGCATCCAACATAATACGGACTAAAGTAAAGTCAGACTTAGCACATCAACAGGCAAACCTTGAATGGCAGGTAGTAGATATCGCGAGCCTGGAAGCGGGATCGTAGTGGAGGATCCAGTGGGTTGCCAGAGTATCTTGGAACGGGCAGGCCCAGGGCGATGACACGGAAGTCCTCACTTACACGCACAATCTTCCAAGAGTCAAGTTCCTCTTTGGTGTGCTCCTGTGAATATGAACAAATATGAATGTTATTGTTAATTTGACTTACAGTCCTCTTGCATTCCTTGGCCAAAGAGAAAATCGTCAGAAAAGGTCATGCAAGCTGCACTAAGTTTGGCTCTCGCACACATTTCCATCAAAGCAGGCCGTAACAAGCAAGCGTTTAACCTCATGTATCAAAGTGCTTTTGAGCAGATTGCCTATGGTGTGGTTTTACCGGGAAATAAAGGCTGAACTCGTCTCACATTAACCCTTTCATTTTAAATCCAAAAGGTCCTCAAAAGAACATTTGCCTTGCTGTTCCAAGACTTTTGGAGGGGACTGTACGTGTATACCTTGAGGAGTTTGGGAGGTCCGCACACTGCTGCTGCTCCCAGTTCATTAAACACAACGTTTCAACCAGTCTGGTCTTCGTCAGTAAACCTGACGAAGACCAGACTGGTCGAAACGTTGTGTTTAATAAACTGGGAGCAGCAGCAGTGTGCGGACCTTCTTTCTTTTCTTGTTTCATCGTGTTTACGTCCGGCACCTGTTTTATCTGGATGTGCGCGCTCTCCAAAACGCTACCTTGAGTAGTTTGTCGTAGCGTTGTGCTGACATGAGAAAGCGCCCGTCCTCCAGTTGCATTTCTCTGTTCTCCAGCAAGTTATTCAGGACAGGCAGCACGTTCCTTTCAGCTTTCTCCAGGCCTTCCAGAACAAGGGTACGTCCCTCTATAGCCGCTCGCACTGCACACTGCAGGAAACATGTCAAAAAACATGACATCACAAAAGATTAAGCAATAGTATTGAAATGGTCTTTTTTTTAATATACAATGGGGCTTTTGGTGCGGAGGTGCTAGGAGAGCACTACACCTCCCAAATACAGTATGGCTTGCATTCCACGGGGACCCAGGGGTCCCACAAACAGTACACCGCATTTCACATTATTACGCAAATGACATTTTTTGCCGTTTTCCTAAATAATCAATAGAAATGACAGTCGTCATAATTTTCAAGTAATCGGCCATTAGAGTACAATTCAAAAGTTTTTGAATGAACCTTCCAATGATAACGGTATTTTTTGAAATAACAAAAAACTTAAAATGCCCAAAATGCTCTGTTCCAAATTATTACGCAAAACAGTTTTGTAGTGTTGTAATACAAATTTCTTTCTTTTTTTCCCATTTACATCAAAACAGTTGGCATTTGGTACCTTCTAAATTACATTTCGATGTTCAAAACTTGGTCATAAGCTGTAACTGGAATGCTGCGTTTAACATTGAAGTCAATGGCAGGGCATTGCATGGGAGTTATGGAAGCCTAGATATCCTTGATGCTTTGCTCTCAGCTGTTTTTGTTTGTTTGGTCTGGTGACCCACACTTCACTCTTCAATATACCCGTAAATTTCCATGTCACGTGTAGGTGCTTTGGAGGTGATGACATTCTAACTCACCAGACATAGCATCCCATTCATTTTCAATGGGGTTTTATGTCTGGTGCGTTAGAATGTCATCACCTCAAAAGCACCTAAACGTGGCATGGAAATCTATGGGTATATTGAAGAGTGAAGTGTGGGTCACCAGACCAAACAAACAAAAACAGCTGAGAGCAAAGCATCAAGGATATCTGGGCTTCCATAACTCCCATGCAATGCCCTACCATTGACTTCAATGTTAATCGCAGCATTCCAGTTACTAAGACAAAGAGCTTATCACCAAGTATTGAACATTGAAATGTAATTTAGAAGGTACCAAATTCCAACTGTTTTGAGGTAAATGGGAAAAAAAGAAAGAAATTTGGATTACAACACTACAAAACTATTTTGCGTAATAATGTGGAACAGAGCATTTAAAGTTTTTTATTATTTTAAAAAATACCGTTATCATTGGAAGGTTCATTCAAAAACTTTTAAATTGTACTCTAATGGCTGATGACTTGAAAATTATGACGACTGTCATTTGTATTGATTATTTGGGGAAACAGCGAAAAATGTCATTTGCATAATAATGTGGAATGCGGTGTATACTCACTGTAGGGCCGACCAACATACAGTTCACTGTGGCCAACCCCCCCCCCCCACACACACACACACACACACACAGACAGACAGACAGACAGACAGACACAGACACACACACTCACTCACTCACTCACACACACACACGTTATTTTCTGTGATTTGAAAGGCATGGAGGCTCTTACCTGATCAACATAGAAGGCCGTTCCAGCTTTGATCTCCCTTCGCTGTTTAAGATCCGTTTCAGTGGTATCTCGACTGAGGGCAACATATTCTACTTCACGTTTTGTCAACTCCTGTACAGAAAAAAAACAGAAGCTTCAAAACACTGTCAATGAACAAAAACACAACACATTTCAATAATGTCTGATAGATCTTACTGAAGCTTCAATTGGCCTTAAATAACTACGAATTAAGTGGATACTACGTATTAAGTGGACTACTGAACTTAATTATGTCACCTTAAGTAGCTGGTTAAAACTCATTGTCTTTGTGTTTCACATAAATCCCATGTGCCTTGTTGGACTAGTTGTACTAGTAAGTCCTGTTTTCCTTCCCTTTGCTATTAACAACCCCCTTTGTTTCACTTTATTGTTAAAAAAAACTCAATGGACAAAATGATCAATGGACATCTATCTACTCAGCTTTGCAGACAGAACTAAGATTAGTGTTTTCCTATTTGGAGGGGGCTACTGTACCAGATACTGCATAGCAATGGAGCGTCTGAGGGGGCCTGGAGGTCCAATGAGGAACACATCTTGGCCCAAAAGGTCCTTCTGCATGATCCATCGGAGATGACGAGCGACAGTCTGGGGCAAGGCATCATTCACTGCAGGAGACCTTACTTTATGAGGACTAGGAACTTTTTTTCCAGACTGACTTACAGTCCCACAGTGTGCACTGTATTTTGGCCCAACATGAATATTTTTCACAACATATGAGATGCTTACCATGATTTATGGGGACAAGCTCTGGTCTCTCTGGCTTTTTGAGCTGGTATGAAATGTCTCCAATTTTCACTGTCCCACCTATAAAATGAAAGAAAATCCCATCAAAATAGTCTAATGTACAGTATGTCTAAGCTTATTGTCTAAAGCAGTAGTTCTTAACCTATTTTTCGTGAAGCACCCCCTAACCTGTGCCCAAGACAAGCCGTGCACCCCCAACCCAAATTTCTACATGTATTTACGGACTAAAAAATGATTTAAGTGATAAATTACATTCATTCTTGCTTTAGAAATTAATCAATATTTTAATGACTTTACATGTGGACCAAAACATGTTTTGTCACCATTTGGCCTAATTATAATGTTTGGATGCAGAATTTTGGTACAACCTCAAAACAAACAAAATACCGTGCACCCCCTGAAATCTCTGGCGCACCCCCAGGGGGTGTCTGCACCCCAGGCTAAGAATCACTGGTCTAAAGTATCTCATGGTCTAATGTATACAATATCAAATGTACAAAGCGTGGCCAAAAAAAAAGTCCCCACCAAAAACGGTCACACAAATGCAGTTGGACCGCCTTTAGCCTTGATTACACTGCACATTTGGTATCATTGTATTATTTCAAACAACTTCTGTCTGGATTCATTTGATTCCAGTGTTGCATATGAGTGTTGACCAAGACCTTGTACTGATGAGGGTAGAGCCTGAACAATGTGTAAATCCTGGATTCTTTGGTAGTCAATCCATGTGGGAAAAGGACGTTTCAGGCTCCCTGAGCAAAATTTGAGCCTGATGAGTCTTGATACTGTCATCTTGGAATCTTGGCCATCAGAAAAGAAAAAAGTAACAGTAATGGAAGTATCTGTTTATTCACTATATTCAAATAGTCAGCTGTGCTCCTTCTTTGAACACATACTGTGTAGCTGAAGCTAGATTGACACCAATCATTCTGGTGAATAATTATGTCAATGATTTGACCCTTCTCAAACAGACTTAACACCTTTTACATGAATATTTGCAGTGTATTTTGACATGGTTGCTTAGTAAATAAGAAGCAAGTCATGACACCAGAGTGGTTCAGGGAGCACAGGACAGCATTTTTACGGCAGGATTGGCCAACACAGAGTCTGCAGGAGGTTATTGAAACAATGAAACAGCAAAAGAGTAGATTTTAGTGATAGATGTTGTGTTTTGCAGGAAAATGCATACATTTATTCCTTTTACAATAGTTTCAAAATCACTTGGAAAAATATATGCAAGGCGTTAGAGATCAAACAGTAATCTATTTATGCATCAGTAAGCTGATGCTGCTCCACAGAGAGAGACAATAAGACAGACTTAATAATTTCACCCCCCTGCCAGCCAGGACAAAAGACAAGATGACAGATGACATATACAATGCGGTGGTTAAGTGCAGCTATTCAGAGTCAAAGTGCAGTGTGCTATTCAGGTACAATTTCAGTGCGATCCTCATTTAACACAGTGAGGGTACATGATCTATTCTACGGCCTCTATTTGTCTGGAATGAGGGCAGCCTGAACCTCTTGCCTGAAGGCATTTGCCATTTAAAAGTTTTGAGATAAAAAAAACTATGTGTATGCACCCAACACACTTGCTGAAATATCTCTCACTTGTATTGTTATGTGGGTTCTAGAATTATTACACTGTATGACTGTTGATTAATTTGGTGGGTGGGTGTTGGGTAATTGTCCTGTTGTAGAAGAAAATTGTGTATCATCAACAGCAACCCATTGGGTATGCTGCATGCGTCCTTCTTCATTCAAACTCTCTAGTAACTTGCCCAAATCTTTCACTGGCACTAACCACCACACATTCTCACTGCCACCTTTAGCCTACTTCATTCTCAACCTCTCAAGCTTGTTGTTCAACAACTCTAGTCTATACTGTTTCCTGCTGACACGATTAAAGGACAATTTTGGAGCATTCTCAGTCCATTTTCTGGGTTACCTGTTGATGTGTTTACGAATTTGCTTTCAACACTTCGACCCTTGGCCAAACCTGCCCATTCACCCTTCGAGGAAAGTGGTACCAAAATAGTCCTTATTCTTCGTGCAGCGATGGCTGCAGCAGTGCCTTTACAAACAATCTGCGAAGGCATCTTAAATTGGTATACAGCCAGTCAGCGAGCCGAATTATATATAAAATACTGGACTACTTTTCTCATGTTGTTACACACTTCATCGCGACCTGTTATTACAAAACGTAATGACTAACTACGCCGGCCCGTCGCGTGTACATAGTCCGTGTGGAAAAATGTGTTCCTATTCAAAGGTTCCATGAAATATCGTCTATTTTTTCATCATTGGCGGGTGGTTACAATAACTACCTTCACTCCTGATATAAAAATAACTATTTCGGTTTTTTTAAGTAATCTGATGACTTTTCTCAAGGTATGCTGTAGACTTTGCTGTGATACGCTATTGTTTGCCCTGAAAAATGAATATTGAATTCTGAACTCTTTTTTTTGCGCCTCTAGATTATTATTGGCTAATTGTGGGAGCTATGAGGCCAAATCCTAATAGCAGAATGCTTGTCAGTACAGGTCAAAAGCCCTGGTGGAAAAACTAAACACCTGTAGAAGTTGCACTTGGCAAAAAAAAGACTAGGCCTATGTTAAAAATGTCTCTGTAGGCCTATGTGCATTTTGGGAATAGAACTTGTGTGTTCATTTTAATTATTGTTCAAAATGTTACTGTTCAACAGGTGTGTAGTGTACTCATTATTGCAGAGCACTGTATATTAACAAAAACATTAGCTAACCTGCCTCACATATGAACCGACTGCTATCCCATTCCTTACCCATAGGGTTTAACGAACAGTCCACCTTTTGCAGCTACAAGTATTACAGCTTCAACTCATCTGGGAAGGCTACTACAAGGTTAAGGAGTGTGTTTAGGAATTTCACCATTCTTCAAAAAGCACATTGGTGAAGTCACACTGATGTTGAGGCCTGAGGGCCTCACAGTCTCCGCTTTAATTCATCCCAAAGGTGTTCCATTGTTGCCTATCTCTTGCCCGACCAGTTCCACGCAGCTTCATGAGCTCCAGACTAGGCCTACTAGGTCTGGGAGAGCACGTGTTGGTTCTATGTGTGTTGGAGCTCCACCAGGGGGCTCCAGAGCTACACACACTCTCTCACACACACATAGGTCTGGTGAGAACCAGGCTGATTCTATTGGGTTCAGGTTAGGACTCTGCGCAGGCCAGTCGAATTCAGCCATACCATATTCTGTCATCCATGTCTTTATGGACCTTGTTTTATGCACTAGTGCACATGTTGGAAGAGGAAGGGACGCGCTCCAAACTGCTCCCACAATGTTTTGAAAATGCACTTTCCCTAAATGTTTTGGTATCCTTTTCATTATCTATTATCACTATCTATTAGCTGCTTATTACTAAATTGATCAACCACTCATAATGTATTCATTTGTGGTTGGAAGTGTTGGGACTTTGTGTGTGTGCCCATTTCTCTTCTACCATAAAGACACATTGTTCCCCCCGACAGGAAGAGAGACAAAGAATAGGCCCACACCAGCAATTTGAGCTGTTGAAGTCATGCCCAAGCCAAGAAAGAACTGTATTTATATAATGTCATCTTATCAGGTAGCCTCTTACTGCAGAAGGGGTCGCCGGCGGGCCTTTTCACTGTTTGCTTAAAATATTCAACAACATTCTATCATAACAACATTGCTATGACAGTACAGAGAGCCTTAAGAACAGATTAAGACATAGCCATTACAATGTTGGGGACAGTAAGGTTGTAACATACGCTCTGCGCTAAGGGGATAATGTCCTTTGTGTTGTCTTTAATCTTTCTCAAAATTTGCTGCCTTTTATTACCCCTGTCCCAACTGATTTGAGACATGTTAATTTTTCATTTTTATGAATTTCCCTCAAAATAATATTTCTTGACTGATGTGTTTTCTTTGTAGCTACTATTCTCCATCTACTGCTGTGGTTCCCAAACTGGGGGTCCAGAGGGAACCCATTGGAGGTCGCGAACAGAGGGGACTTCAAATAAAAACTTTTCATAAAAATGGGAAATCAACAGGTAATTAGCTGACAATTCCATTAATTGGTTAGTAACAGTATTGACTTACTGTATATGGTGAATAGATGCATTTGCTTTTCCTATGAATTTCTCGCAATATTAGCGGACAAACTGTTAATAGAACATCCAGCAATATTATTAGACAAAAAATAACTATGAATGTAGGGGTTGGGGGAGGGGGGTGTCGCAAAAACATTCTCAAATCCAAAAGGGCATCCCCGCAGAAAAAAAGTTTGGGAACCACTGATCTACTGCAAGAATCAGATTATTATTATTATTATTTATTTATTTATTTTAAAAAGGATTTTTATGTTATTCACAATTTAGGCTACCTACTGTTCCGACTTCAATGGGACTTGTGTGAACTGAAATCTCTTCATGAATATCATATGCATCTAATTTAATTTAATTTTTTATTTCATTTATCCTTTATTTAACCAGGAAGTCCCATTGAGTTAGATCAACTCTTCTTCCAGGGAGACCTGGCCAAGAAGGCGGTTTAAAATGTTACACAATAAAACCACTAATGTCACACTTTGTAAGGATGAAGGCTATGAAACACCGCTCTCTCACCCAGGCCTACAGAGGACTAGTGGAGAGCATCCTCACCACAGGGGCATCATGGTCTAGTATGGCAACACCACACTGGGTGACAGGAAGTCTCTGCAAAGAATAATCAAGATTGCCGGGGTATTTGAATCTTTGAGGTCAGCGTAAAGAATAATCAAGACTGCAGAGAACATTAGGTACAACACTTACTTCTGGACTCCATGCTTGTGCAGTGCATCCAGAACAGAGCAGAGAAAATCATTAAGGGGCATTTGAATCATTTGAGGCCAGTCATGGGTAAGCGTAAGACTTTTAGATTTGTAGCCCAAAGGTTGCCGGTTCGACTCTCGACACGCCAGGTTGACACCCGCGCTCTCCCCCATTCTCCTCCATGACTGAGGTACCCTGAGCATGGTACTGTTCCGCCACACTGCTCCCTTGGGGAGCCATTGGGGTCTGACCCCTTGCACAGGCATGAATGCAATTTCATTGTGTGCAGTGTGCATACTTTTGTGCTGTGGAGTGCTGTATCACAATGACAGTGGGAGTTGGAGTTTCCCTGATGGGCTTTTGGCCTTCACTGAAAGACCCACTCCATCCAGTTAACTCTCTGCTCACACATAAGTAGGCCAAGTGCACATAGGATAGCCTACAACCAAGGCACAGTTGAGCAGACAGTATTTCTGCAAAAAAAATAATAATAATAAAAAATAGCTTCTTCCCCACTACTTACAGTCGAACTGATGGCAAAACTATTTGACAAACTTCTAGTTGGATCACTTTTAAAATGTCTTTTATCTTCTTTTTTTCTATTTCCTGACTCAAAGGGCCTGTACAAGAGTTCCTGTGTAGGCTACCTGAACTACTAGTTCATGCACAAATGACAAATTAATAAAGAACTTTGAATATTATGTTTCACGCATTTGCATTTTAGAGGTATTCCAGTTCTGTTTTGAGCTAGTCTGAAGTCTTAAAGGTATATGGCTATAGATGACAAGTTCCGTGGACGGATGTGCTTGTTGTCAGAACAATGTTCAGCATCACATAAATCTCTAAGCGGTCATAACAGCCATGATTAACCAGTGGCGGTGACGTCATTGTCTATTTCTTGCTTCACTGGTGGAAACTTTTTCTCGTGGCGAGAGGGCAGTCCTTGGAAGATGTCAGGGAAAGGGGGCTCCTAGATTTGCGCGTAGGCTACACTCAACATTTACTCCAAACAGAAGATTCTGCACATCTCCCATATACAGGATTTGTGACACAACTTCTGTCGATTGCTACAGAGGAAAATGTAATGATGGATGATGATTACGATTTCGGTCGTCTTGCGTGGGAAGAGATGGTAAATCAGCATTCGCATTTGTTTTGAAGACTATGGAGGAATGCGTGACCACAGCCTTGTGTTATTACGCTATTTTTAACAGCTGCAATCTCTGTTGTACCTACTCCACTGTCTCCTCGCATCTTCTCGTGTCTGCACAATCGTGGGAGGATTTTCACAGCAGAAGTGAAAGAGTTACCTACAGCTAATTCGGAAACAGCATCGTCTCAACCAGCCAAATAACGGAATAAATTGGGAGACGCGTCTTTTTGGAAGGCAGTTGTGCTTTACTATGATTAGCCTGTTATTGATGCAGCCTATGCTATTCTTTTTCTTAGGTTATGGTATTGTAATGTAGCATGTGTTCTCTGCTGGTGTTGAATAAGGTTAACACAGATTGACAAGCAACCGGGCGGCCAGGTAGGCTACCCAGGCTGGAACCATTTGGATAGGAAGAACATCGCGAATTCCTGTTTGCGGCGGCGCGTCGAGCTAGCTTGTCGTACCACATCCCCTTGTGTTGTTGGACCGCTACTACAGGTAGATTTTCAGTGCACATGTATGTATGTGTGCCCCCCGCCCATGGGGAGGTGCCCCAGTGCGCGCAATGGGCCTGTTCGTGTTGGCGCAAAATGCGTAATATGCGCAGCGCGCGGTATCTCAAATGGGGTCAACACGTAGGTTTAAAATACATAGGTTAAAAACATTCAACATGCAGAGAGGAATTACAGGAAGGCCAAACGGCTAAGTGTACAACATTGAAAGTTATCATTGGAGCGCTGCACAGTGTGTAAGGACCTGTTGTCTTGGCTGTTTTATCTGAGCATGTTAGATAATGCAACAGCTCACATAATTTTACATAGGCCACCCTATTACATTCATATTCATACCCTGTTGTTACACATTGTGTGACTGAAATCTCAAATGTTGACCTAAATCTACGGATAATAGTTGTTTTCAGAAGTTGTCTGATGATGTTTGAATGACAAAATACTGACCTACGTCTGTGTATAAGTGTATAATACATACAGCTGTTCTCTGATAGTCTTAGATGTGTGTTGAGAGACCCTTGGGGAGCACACAGCATCAGGATGCCCCACACACCAGGCAGGACCAGGATGAAATTGTAGAAAGGTTTAAAGCAGTCATAGGTTACAAAAGATTTGGGTAACTGGAAACCAATGATCTGGAAATGGAAAGAGTCTCTCAGCACTGCAAGCCTAGCAAGACATGACAGTCCCTCTTAACTGCCCGATCGAACAAACTTAAGCCATAATGCATAATACTTGTATTTTAACTAATGTTTTACAACAATTTATTGTCTTTTCATTTAAAGTATTACGTCATTCACTACTAACAACCTCCATCCTAAAAGTGCAATATTCTTGCATTCTTTATATTCACCTACTTCGGCAAAGGTGTCGCCAATGCAGGTTGTCATGTCACTCCGCCATTTTAAAACTACGGCATTTGTAGAAGGACGTGTGATCAGCTTCGCGGTTTTCCGTTTCCACTGACTGTTGCAAACTGAAATGCAAAATTACACTACAGCAATTGAACCACACTTACCTCATTAAGAGGTTAAGATAGAATGTTAGCGGATGCCATGTCTCGATTGAGTCTTTTCCTATGAGTATCTCGGCTTCTGTAGTACGAGAAAGGTGGAGGACTAAAGGATGATGGGTGTTTCTCAAAGTGAAGTGTTCTAGCCTTGCTAATGGCTAGTAACACCCATTTTTCGCGGATTTCACCAAAGAATATCCAATTATGAATTACAATTAGAGTTAGTTATTGGATTCTCCTTGGTGAAATCAGTGGAAAAGGTTAATCTAATGTTAATCCTATAGGGTGGTTTTTAGAACGTATTTGGACATGCCCATAGATGACCATTATAAAGCCAGTTTGAGACAAAATCCAAACTAGCCAAATAAAGGAGACATCAGCAAACATCAAAAAAATTGGTGAGGACCACTGTACTTTATTGAAGACAATTCAGAAAAGGGGTTAAATGTTCAAAATAGTGCACTTGTCCTTAAAATATACTAGTGTTTGTGGTCATGACGGGGCAAAATGTTTACATTGACAATACTTATGCAAGGCACTGTAAACCATTTGATCTCCCCAATCGCCTCTGGCATGTTGAGGTGTGTTTTGTGTACATGTACCCTAGGAATAGGAACATCATCCTTCCAATTTCTGTAAAGGCTGCTGGAGGAAAAGTTAAAGAATAAAATATCAACAGCTAGATGTTGTTGGTTATATCCAGACCTTTGCATCCTAACATGCAATGTTACAAATTGTGACATCTTGGTAGCCTAGTTAACCCGCCAATGACCAAAATTATTTTTGCCTGTGAGTGGGTCTAGCCTCTGAGAATACCTCAGGCCCTGAAACTGGCTTGCCACTCACAATGCAGCAGATTTGTTTTGATTTTTGTTAAATCTCTGGATGCAAAGCGGACTGGGTTTTGAGGGAGTGACAACAAAGCGTTGGCCAATAGTCACCTACACAGATTGAAAAACAACGATTTGTTCCCATCAACAATCTTCCGATGTCTCATTGATCGGGGCCAGACTAACATCTTGGTACATTTTTGAAGAAAAACTATTGTTACTTCTGCCTGTTACTTCTTCTAACTATTACTCTTCTTCCATTAGGAACCGGAGAAAGGTGTTGCCCCGTCAGTCATGGCGTGCTCGGGTGCGGTTGACGAGTCCTCTGACAGCGATGGAGAGCAAGAGGGGCCTCAGAAGTTGATCAGGAAGGTGTCCACATCTGGGCAGCTCAGAAGCAAGGTAACGTGTCAAAACTGCTGCCATTGTTGATGATGATGATGATGATGATGGTGATGATGATGATGATGATGATTTCTTTCAGATGTTACAATCGAGAATGAAATACAAAAGTCAAGTAATAGCAAACAAGGGAAAAGAAACCAACTTTAAACCCACTTAGTTGTTACCCAGTGTCAGTGGCGTGCACAGACACTTGGGAGGTAGGTGCTGAAGGAGGGGTGTTGGGGGCATTTGGAACTTCCAGCTGTCCACATCGGGGCATTATTGTCACATGCTTTTGATCCATGAAGCATTTGTAGATTATCATGTCAACATGTGGACCACAGTACATTGTGACAAAAGAAAGTTTCCAAAAAGAACGTTCAAAAAGGGCATTTTTGCGTTAACACCACCTCGTCCCTATCTTTCCACGCCTATGCCCCTTATGCTCATGAAATGACCTATTGCACAGAATAGCAACGACAAAGTTGTAAAGCCTCGTAATATTACATTACATTACATTTGGCAGGCGCTTTTAGTCAAAGCGACGTACAGTCAAGGACATAATCAGAGATTACATCACTTGCAGGTAAAAAGTGTGCTGGAAATATATATGATACTAGATGCCAAGTTGGGTTAGTGTTTTTTTTTTAGTTAAGTACATTAGCATTGCGTTAGAGTGCACTACACACACTTACAGAGCCTGTCTTACTGGGCGAACACAGCGGCCGATCAAGCAACAAAGAATCACTGGACTGTGCAGCAAGAGCGATACGAGCGATAGAAGGGACAGAGTATGTCCGTTAAAAGCAGAATGCAAGCATTCCAACATTCCCATTGGCTCTGGTGGCTGTCGCCGAACAGCATCATAGCTAATTTGCATAATATTCACTCAAGTCCAACTACAAACTGTCGCTTAAGGTCGTACGAGTCTTTACCTCCTTCTTGAATAGCGTGTAGCCTAATGTCGTAATAACGTAGTGCTATTATTCAGTATTATTATATGGTGTGACGTCATTGGTCAAATGCTCCATTCATTTCAACGGGGCTCCCCAACGTTCGCACGTCTGTTATTTTTCGATAACGGACGGGTTGGTCTATAACAGACCGCTGTCAATGGCAACAAGACTTTTCACTGCTAAAGCGACTTTTCAACAAGACTCTAATCAGCTGCTGTGATACACAACACCTGTTGTCCTGGCTACCTAGCTGTTGCCTAGCGGTGTTCCACAACGGCACTGTTTTGTTTTGCGCAGCAACAATCTTAACATTAAATAGGCCTAAAGAAATGTCCCCGCCATGTGTGAATCATTTAAGTATATCCATATAATAAGCGGGTTAACTTTCGGCGAGTCGGTCGCTTGTGGAATAGCAGCACTTCAGAGAGAACAAGACCCCTCCGCTCCGCGTCGGGGTCTAAAGATTCTCTCTGTCGTGCTGCTATTCCACGGTAGCGACCTTCTCGCCGAACGTTAACCCTTACGTAAAGTCTTTTCAACAGCTACAGCGTTCCACTGGGCGGAACAGCCAGCATTACCGCAGAGATACACCAGCGGCGATCTAAGCGAGTCGAGCGACGGAAGTAATTGACTTTGTATTGAGTCGAGAGACAAAAGCGATTCTGGAGACTAGAGCGATTTGCGCGACGAGCGCGACAATTTGAAGTTGAAATCTTTTCAACTTTCTATGACGCGGTTCGGCGACAAGCCGCGACAGCCAATGACTGTATAGAGGTCAGTGACCACAGCCAATGGGAATGCTTGAATGCTTTGCCTTCTGCCTGTACGGACATACTCTAGTCTCCTCAATCTCTCGTATCGCTTGCTGCTACACTCTGTCGCTTGAATCGCGTCGCCGCTGGTGTATCTCTGCGGTTATGAGGCCACACAGTGAAATGTGACTTTCAAAGATCCCGTCCAATGCCCCAGTGAGATGTTGGTATCCCTATCTCCACTTGTTGGAAACTGTCATGTAAAATAGTGTTCCTCAACAGGGGTGCTACAGCTCCCCAGGGGGCGTTTTGGAGCCCTAGGGGGGCATTGAGAATGTCACCGCTGAGTGGGGGCAGGGCTTAGTTCCCATTGGGGTGCATTACACTATTTCATTTTTCAATAGTAAGGGGGGCTTTGGCAGGCTTATGATGCTGTCAAGGGGTGCGTTAGGAGGCTTATGATGTGGTCAAGGGGGCAAAGAAAGGTTGAGAACCATTGATGTAAAAGAAAAGCCATCTACATTGTACACACTAGTCTTTCACATAGCACAAGTCCACGTCAGTTCCACCAGAGTCCACAAACAGAAATACCATATATCAAATACCATGGAATGGCGTGGTTTTCAATAACAATGGATGTTCCAGTGATTTCTGCAAGTCTTCATCTGACCCTCTAGGATTGCTTTTTTTGTTGTTAAGATGTTTTTTTGGTCTTTCACAACTTTATTTGACAGGACAGTGTGAGAGGTGGAAGCAAATTGGGAGAGAGATGGGGAGGGGTCGGCAAAGGACCCGGGCTGGGAATCAAATCCGGTTAAGCCGCATGGCAGGCGAGTGCCCTACCGGTTGGCCACGGCAGGGCCTAGGATTGTTATTAACTTCATTGAGGACTCTGTGCTATGTCTTTGGAGTAATTGCAAGGCGATCACCACTTGAGACAGAAGCAACACTACTGAACTGTCTTCATTTATAGACGCTTTCTTGTACCATATACATTTATGAAGTGGTATTAGTTAAAGCAGACACGGTTTGTTCCTTCTTGTGATTTCCGCGAAAATCTGACCGTCTTCTATGACCAATTTTGACATAGGCCTAAATGTAAGAAATGTCAATGAGTGTTCTCACTTTTTTTCCTCCCACTGTATATTTGTCTGCCCCACTGTTATTTGCATAATACACTTTTCATAGAGAATGAATTTAAGATTATGTTTGTGCGTGGACAGTGGACACACTCAGTTAGTTATTCAGCTGTACACCATGATGCTGGAGAGGAGCTTGCCTCTTGGTTTGTAATTCTGTCCTCAGACAGCCTACTTTCTCTGCTATAAATAGATAGCTCACCCCATATGCCAGTAGATAGATTTTTTTCTAGGTTTCCATGTTCATGCTATATTTATAGATGGAAGGAGGATAAATGAGTGAGTATTGCTTGTGGTTCTAATTTAAATGTTGTAGGAAGGATTGTAGAGATAGAAAGCAGAGGATTCTCATTTTTTAGAGGAGTTTGACATTCCAAGCAGAACTGCAACTGCTCAGTGATCTGTAGGACTGCAACAACCAAATAGATTTAAAAAAAGATTGTTAGCAATCATTTATGAGATCATTATGAGATCATGTATGAGACCATTTATCAGCAAGGAGTTATGAGAGATACATTTTAAAGGGGTTTTACCATTGTGTGATATTGGGTGTTTTGTGCTGTCGCTGTTGCTCAATGGGTTGTCGCTACGCATTAAATACGCAAAAACTAAAAAAGACTATTTTTTACCAGAAGTCTACCTTGCAGGTATACCCCATTTAATCAAATATTCTGCTTATGCTTATAGTATGAAGTTTTTGTTACATGCTGAAGTTAGTGTTGTTACTGTGCGTCTTCAATTTGACCCACCTACAGGCTACTTAACGTGTAATGTATTTCAAAAAGGGACACATTATTAGGTACACCTTGATAATATCTATCGGGTTGGACACCCTTTTGCCTTCCGAATTGCTTTAAGTGCCTGCAACAAAACTCAAGTAGGCTGTGTGATGATGCTCAATGATGCAATGCTCAGTTGGTAGTGTACTATAGGACCTAAAGTATGGCAAAATATATCCCCACACCTGGCCCTGCTGTGGCCAAACGGTAGGGCACTCGTCTACCATGCGGCTGACCCGGGTTCCTTTGCCGGCCCTTTCCCGTCTCTCTCTCCCCACTCGCTTCCTGTCACCACCTTCACTGTCCTATCATAAATAAAGTTAAAAATATAGTTAAATAACTACTTACTAATGTGTAACATTGGCTTTCATTACTATATACTTAATTAAGTGTTAAGTAATAATTATAAATCCTTATTTAAGTATTAGATAATAGCTAGTTTACTATTAACTGTGGCCCCTTATTTGGAAGTGTTACCATGTTTTCATGTTGGTGACACCAAATTCTGAGCCTACCATCCGAGCATCACAGCAGAATTCCGACCAGACAAAGTTTTTTTTACTATCTTCCTTTGACAAATTCTGATGAGCCTGCGTGAATTGTTGCCTCAGTTGTCCTGTTCTTAGCTGTGGTCTTCTGCTGCTGTAGCCCATCTGCCGTGAGGTTTGATGTGCCATGCGTTCAGAGATGCTCCTCCGCATACCATGATTGTAACAAGTGATTATTTGAGTTATTGTTGGCTTTCTATCAGCTCAAATGAGTCTAACCATTCTTCTCTGACCTCTAGCAGAGGACCTCAAACAGTCACGCCAAAGCTAAGAGGAATCCGTCTCCATGGAGGGTGGGAGATGGTCTGAGCTTACTCTGCCATTTAACTTCATTGGAGTTCCGAATTTAAAATTCAAGTTGTGCTTTATTAGCATGACTGTTATGATATGGTGTTGCAAAAGCATACAAATAACAAGACAAAAGTGTGAATAGTGTTACCTTAACCAATCAGTAACGGACTTTGTGGGTGAGTTCTTTCTGATTGGGTAAACAGTGAGCGAACCTAGCTAGGAGGCATTTTATGTGCAGAGCCAAAATTGTTGCGTAGGAGTACGTAGGATGGCGTCGCCAGGCTATATTCTGTACACCCTAGAGATGCTTGTGGGTGAATATCCCAGTCAGCCAGTTTCTGAAATACTCAGATCAACTGTCTGGCACCAACAGCCATGTCACGTTCAAAGTCACTTAAATCATATTTTTCCCTACCCTGGGAGTACCCATGCTGCCTTGCGCGTTCTTTTCGAACTGCTGGACAATTTTTTCCCCCCATTCTGGTGCTTTGCGCTGCAGCAGATAATCTTGACAATGTCTACATGCTTAAAAGACTGAGGTCTTTTGGGGTGCTAGAAATCTTACTGAGGACCTTCTGGAACTCAGTTGTTGCACCTGTTGTTATGTATGGTGTGGTGTGTTGGTGCAGCTGCATCACAGCAGCAGAGGCAAATAAACTGAACAGACTGGTTAAGAGAGCTGGCTCTGTTCTGGGGTGCGTTTCTCGAAAGTGTAGTTGTTGGCCAGCTAGCAACTTGGGTAGTTGTCAATGTGAAATTGCATTGGAAACAACAAAGTAGCTAACGAAGTTAACAACTATGGTTTCAAGGAACGCACCCCTGGGCTGTAGCCTTGACCCTGTGGAGGTGGAGGGGGATACGAGGATGATGACAAAACTGCCATTTATCCTGGGCGATGTCCACCATCCCCTGCATGAAACAGTGACAGCCCTGCTGAGCCCACTGTGCAGCAGCAGACTTCTACGTCCTGCACTGAAAGGCTGAGAGGTACCACAGGTCGAATTGGAACTCTATGCATCATCCCTCACTAGGGATGCAACCGATTAATCAATGCATTAATCGATTAAAAAACATTAATCACAATTAATCGACAATTCAACTGACAAGAGACCCAGGTGAAATGGGCATGTGAAGGGTGTGTGGGAAGAGGGGTGTTTATAGTGGGAATATTTAATTCACCTTTGGATTAAAGAATTGAAATAGAATGAATTTAAATGTGGTATTTTATCTCAATTCTTAATTACATTTTTTAGATTTAGTAGGTTTTTTTCCGAGAAACATTGAGATTTCGGGGGGAAAACGCCGCTTATCAATTAATCGTAAGTCGATCGATAGGACTATCAACTAATGATTAATGAATTAATCGATAATTTGCATCCCTATCCCTCACTCAGCTTGCAGGTGCATCACAGTGGGACAGACATCACTGGAAAGGAGAGGCTGGAGCACACTGCAGTTTAGTTTTCAAGACTTTATTCTGTGCAACACACCTGACTAACGTTTCGGTGTTGCTACACCTTCAGAGTCAAATGATAACAGGAGAGAGACACACATTTCTAGATCAAGGAGAGTAGAGACAGGAGGGCTTACTGACGTCATAACAGCGTAGTACGAAATGATGGCGAGGGGAGTACGGAAATGTTATTCTTCTTCTACGGTCTGTATTGGAAGCATCAGGGAAGCATGCAATGCTACTTCCGTGTGGGTCGGAGTGTGGAACAGGTCATAGGACAGCGTGAATGTTTGTCAGCTGTCCTTAATTACCCCCAGCAATTACTGCTGACCAACAGCTGCAGTTAATTTGGCCACAAACTGAACACTGACAACAGGATATCCTCTTTCGGCACATTTTCGCGGGGTTTCCGGATTTTGCGGAGTACGGAAATTGTATCCATCGCACCCACTGACCAATGACCATGCGCAAGGGAGTTAATTTTCCATCCACTCGTGTCCTCAGGCAACGCCACCGTACTACACCGTGGCCAATGCATTTCCCCCCCGAGAGATTGTTCTTCTGTGTCGAGTTTCTTTGTTCTAGACTAAGCAATCGCAGGTCCCATCTGGTTTGGCTAATTAGTCTCATTCTAATTAGGTTCCAGCCTCTCCTTTCCAGGTGCCACAGGTCCTTTCTTCCCTCTGCGGTTAGAATCAAAGAAACTCGACACAGAAGAACAATCTCTCGGGGGGAAAATGCATACTCATGAACGGCCATCCGGGTACTTTGGTTATAAATGTGAGTTACGCCCCTTTATGGGTGAAAACAAACCGAATGTCTCATCAACTTACATGCTACATCGGCTTGTCTAAATGAACACAGTCCATGCTTCAGCCACGGCTGTTTGGCTCTGTTACTTGAACAGCCGGCAACACAACACGTTTTCAGCATGTTGCGCGTGAACAACGCTAGTCTACATGTCTGTATCTTTCGTTAATTAAACCTCAACATCACCAATTGACTTGCATGGGTTGTTTTCCCCCATAAATGGGCGTAACGCACATGGAAAATGTCACGCCGTTCATGGGTATAGTGCGGGGGCGTGGCCTGAGGACACGAGTGGATGGAAAATTAACTGCCTTGCGCATGGTCATTGGTCAGTGAGTGCGATGGATACAATTTCCGTACTCCACAAAATCCGGAAACTCTTGGGGTAATTAAGGACAGCCAGGGGCTGTTCACTCACGGAACTTGCTACTAGCCACAACTGGCTAACCCTAACCACGGGACAGTGCAAAATGAATGGGTGTCAATGGAGTTTTTTACCATTATAATTTTTGTGATTTTTTATAATTTTTTGTCCTGAAATATTAATATGAAGTTCGAAGCTAGAAATAATAAGACCCCATTTGAGTAGCGTTTCGATTATTTTGCGCCACTAGATTATTATATACTGGGTCACAAAGCTCAATTTTTATGGGGCCAAACCCATAAACATTAGCACGATGCTAGCGAGTACAGGTTGAAATCTTCTAACCTGCTGTAAAACTACACACCTGAACGATTTGTCAATACAGCCTATTGTTAAACAACAGTCATAGTGCTTACCAGGAATGTTTTGTTGATAATATTTGTGACTAGAAATGGCAGTAGCAATGTATTTAGCATGGGTTCCCCTTTCCATTCCATACATTTTCCCACATGAAGGACTGGCCTACGCTCGTTACTGCAGTATGCATGCAAAGCTAACTGGCTACAATGGGAACCAATGAGACTGAGCCTTCTCGCCTGTGTTCTAATTTCTCTGGGACAGCTGACAAACATTCACGCTGTCCTATGACCTGTTCCACACTCCGACCCTCGCGGAAGTGGCATTACATGCTTCCCTGATGCTTCCAATACTGACCGTAGAAGAAGAATAACATTTCCATACTCCCCTCGCCATCATTTCATACTACGCTGTTATGACGTCAGTAAGCCCTCCTGTCTCTACTCTCCTTGGTTAGAATATACAACTAGTCCCTGCAGTAGCCATGGCAGGGATGATGATGATAATTATGTTATGCTGCGTTGATTCTTTTTTAATTTTAGTTTATTAATGTATCCCTTCTTCTTCTTCTTCTTCTTCTTCTGAATACCTCTATTTTTAACATTTAGTTTTTATTTTATAACATTTCTACCCCCCCTACATACTTTATAACTTTCTGGTCCTGTGTTTGTATGTACAGATGTCGTCTATTTTGTACACATTGTATGTGCTGCGACACTTTCATTTCCCCACTCTGGGATAATAAAGGACATACTTACTTAAATGCACTGAGATGCTGCCATGCAACTGGCCGATCAGAGATGAGCATATTTGCCATTTGCAATTTTTTTTCTTCATATACTTTGACACATGAATGTGCATGTATTGTATGTAGGTGTAACGGAGGCTAACTAGCAGAGTTAGCGTGAAACGTTAGTATACCTCTCTCCCAAAAGCCTCATACAGTGTTGATGCCGCTGGGCTGGAGAACTGGTCCTTTAGTCCAGCAGTATCGTACTGTGACACCCATTGCCAAACCGATGTAGTCGACGAGGTGGCAGGTTCGCGCCCCGAGGGGGACGAACTGTGCAGGAACACCTCCGTCACATAGGCATAGAAACACACATACACACACCTGGTATCATTTCCATTATAGAAATCCGTGCTTATTACCTTGAAATGTAATTTTTTGGTTTCTTTGTGTGCTTTTTGTATTCTCTAGACAAGCGTGAAAGAAGGTTTACTGTTGAAGCAGACAAGCTCCTTCCAACGCTGGAAGAAACGCTACTTCAAATTAAGAGGACGGACACTGTATTATGCCAAGGATGCAAAGGTAGGAATTTATTTTATTTTGGTCTTGTTCAGACTTAGACTTAGACTTCTTTATTGTCCATTAAAGTTACATGAAATGGAATATTTGCTTTGGTGATGGCACAAGACACACAAGACAAACTCACATCACAGTCAACACAGTAAAAAATAAATATATATGCGTAGATAATAAAATAAGATAAAACCTGTGGAATAAATTAATCTCATTACTCTATCCATGTCACTCAGTTAAAATTAAAAACTATTTAAAATTCACCATATTACTGCTAAGAAGAGCACACAGAGCTTTCTACGCTGAGTTACAATGTTTGGCTGGGGTTTTGAGGTGATTCTATACAGCTGAATAGTAGTGTGCAGGCTGTGGAATGTTGTTGAAATAATTAGGTGCTTAATAAATATCATAGAATGAAAAAATCTGAAAAATCATTGAAGGAGACAGTAAAAAGAGGAGTTTTCAAAGTTTGTTTGGCATCTAGACAGTATTTTTGTGTTGTGTGTTCACTCGAAACTGAAGAGATGTGGATCAAATACACTCTAATAGCAGAGCAATTAGACACTACTAATAGCAGAGCAGATCAGGCCAAATTTAGTTCACTTTGGTATGTACGCATAGAACTGAGTACAAATGTTAATTATAATGCAGTCTTTCCAAAAAGGGCATCGGCCAAGCACAAATCCAAGATGGCCACCTTCTCCACACAGTAGGATTTCAAAAATGAATCTTTTTGAGACTTGGTGTTTATTTGTGTGGACATTGTCTATAGTAGTATTTGGGTCCATCACAGTGTTAAGCATTGTGGCTGCTAAAGCTAAAAGATGACTGAAAATGAGTTTTTTTTTCTTCTCTCCTCCAAGTGTTTTTTTTAATCCTTTGAATTATCAAAGCTCTAACAATACCCGGCATTCCTGAGGAAACCCACAGGGAAGCATGAATTGAATTTCAGAACGTTCGTTGTATTTGTGTGACTGTCCCAGACGGGGGGAGTTCTGGCTCGTTGGCAGAACCGGCTGTCGCGGAACCGCGTGTGCTGGAGAATGCTCTCCCTCTGCTGGGCGGGGGCCCGCCACACTCCCCCTCCTCTGGGGGCCAGTGGATCCGAGGAAGGTTTGGTGACGCTAAGGGTTAGCATTAGCAAGCAGCGGCTTTGATATATATTTTAACACTTCAGGTTTTCTTTTGCCTTAAGACATGTAAAAGTTTTATCTTTTACCTGACATGTTTCAACGGTATTACTTCCGTCTTCATCAGAGGACCCTCAGGACCCTCTGATGAAGACGGAAGTAATTCCGTCGAAACATGTCAGGTAAAAGATAAAACTTTGACATGTCTTAAGACAAAAGAAAACCTAAAGTGTTAAGTTAAACAGTTAAGACATAATGAACGTAATACGTATGCCTTGATAGATAGTTCCCATGGACCATTCCCCAACCCCACTCCACTCCATATAGTATAGCATAGCATATATTATACGGTTTGGTGACGCTTCGGGTTAGCATTAGCAAGCAGCGGCCTTAATACATATTTTAACACTTAAGGTTTTCTTTTGCCTTACGACATGTAAAAGTTTTATCTTTTACCTGACATGTTTCGACGGTATTACGTCCGTCTTCATCATGATGAAGACGGACGTAATACCACTGAAACATGTCAGGTAAAAGATAAAACTTTTACAAAGGCAAAAGAAAACCTAAAGTGTTAAGTTAAAAAGTTAGACATAATGAACGTAATACATATGCCTTGATAGATAGTTCCCATGGACCATTCCCCAACCCCACTCCACTCCATATAGGCTACTGTAATGCCCCGTGTACATCGGGAGCGACCAACGCGAATGAAGCGACGGAAGTCATTCATTCTCTATGGAGGGTGCGCGACCAGTGCTACCGGAGCGAATTCGCCAGGGGCGAAGCTTCTTGAGCGACCAGGGCGAATTTTGACGATTAAACTCAAGCTAATCTTAAGCGAATTCGCTATGACGCTGTTCGGCGAAAACCAATCGGAACGTTCATATCGAGGAATGTCCCAGGCTGTCAAGACAGAGCCGTTATGTGATTAGCTGAATCAAACATGTCAGTGCAGCGTCCAGAGCGAATAAAACGAATTCATGGCGAAACTTCTTCAACTACCCCAGCTACCCGGTCGCGTTGGTAGCGCTTGATGTACACGGGGCATATCTCTTAAGATAAGAGTGGGATCACACACATGCGTGGCCAGCGTGCATCAAATTATACGAAAGGATGGGCATGTCTGTCTGATGGAAGTGGAGTGACAGTGGAAAATGTGGAGCCATAGAGAGAGACAGAGCCCTGTGCGATCTGTCAAAAGTTGAACTTTTTTGTCAACTTCTTGACGGAAACATGGCATCCAGCGCTAGCCTGGCTCTGGACAGATCTGTGGAATTCGGCATAGCTCTGCCTGGGGGTGGCACCACAAGCTCTACACACAGGCCTGGTGACGCTGCAACGGTGATGGGCAATCGCCTGGCAGCCTTTTCACAGATGTGAAGTAATCTTTGTCTTGAAGTGGTTGTCGTTTCAGAGCAATGGCAGCTCCCATTGCAAGGAGTTACAGTACATATCAACTGTATTGTAAACTGTACCACATATAGATTTGGAAAAATAAATAAGAATGTTGTCATTCATGCCTGTATTTTGGGACAGGACAACGATGATGGTGACAGGAAAGCATTGGGAGAGAGAAATGGGAGAGGATTGGGAAATGCCCGGCGTAATTCTACAGTACGATAGTCTTTTAAACCACAGCCCATATTGTTGAATTTATTCTTTATTGACTTTATTGGTGGCAAGGACAGACATGTGGTAGAGGTCACCAATAGGGCTTTGTATCGCAGCCATGTTCCTGTATCGATTCGATTCGATTCTTAGGGCTTTGAATCGATTAATCACGATTCAATTCGATTCGATTCGATTCATTCCGAATCGATTCAATCCGTTCCCTTCTTGGTGCCAGGATTTCCCCCAAAAGATGCTGTTGCCTATTTTTATATAAAAATGTCAAAGGGCGGTGGCTTGACAGTGTTAACAGATTGCTAATTTGTAATAAGTAGGCCTAGGCCTAATTGACTAATACCTACTGGGTATTTTCCATAGACCTAAATTAAACAAAAAGAACAAAAAGAAAAAGAACCAAAAAAATCGATTTTGTGCCCTGTGAATCGATTATGTGAATTTCAATTCGATTCGATCGATTATCGATTAACTCGATTATTTTACCCAGCCCTAGTCACCAAGCTACCAAATTTGTGAGTGGAACTTACTTACTCGTTTGTTCAATGCTGCGCAAAGGGGCATCAATTCATTGCGGCAGCAAATGACAAAGTGCCTGAATAGTGAACAGGAGAGCTATTCAATGCAGCTGACTCACCCATGTGTGTGACCGAGGTGTGACTCCCATGAATCATTTCGATATTTATTCACTAAGTTCATCGGCTTCTCTCTCTGGAATCATTTAGATACGTATTTACTAAGTTCATCGGCTTCTCTCTCTGGAATCATTAAGATATTTACTAAGTTCATCGGTTTCTCTCTGGAATCATTTAGATATTTACTAAGCTCATCGGCTTCTCTCTCTGCCTCACTATGCCATCCTGTTAAATGGATTGATAATATAAGATATGATAAGATAAGATAAGATAAGATAAGATAAGATAAGATAAGATAAGATAAGATAAGATAAAAGTTCATTGTCACACATGAAACAGAAAATTGTCTTTGGCGTGGCTCCAGTTCTTCTCACAGACAAGACTTGACAAAACAAGGCAGTACATGTATGCTTAGGCTGGATATCTGGTCATTGTTCATCTTTTAGTCAGTAGGGCTACAGCTGAGGGGGTGAAGGATTTCTTATACCAGTTTTTGTGTGCTAGATTGTTGGGTGTAAGCTGCAGCTGAGAACTGATTGTACAGGTGTTGTGCATTCTGTGCACAAGTTGTACAGTACATGATGTTTAATCTTTCATTGTCTGATTTAATTGAAATAATTGTGGGGCAGCCGTGGCCTAGTGGTTTGGGAGGTGGTCTGAAGATCAGAGGGTTGTATGTTCCAATCCCACCCTTATCTCCGTACACATCCATCCAGTGTTGAAGTGCCCTTGAGCAAGGCACCTAACCCCACATTGCTCCAGGCTGTAATCAATATCCTGTAATTAACTGTAAGTTGCTTTGGATAAAACCGTCAGCTAGGTTTAATGTGATGTAATAATTAAAACGAATAGTTGTAAGCAACTTGACCGCTTTTTTTTCTCATCTCAGTCTTTATCAAAAGAGTTTTGGCCTTTGGTCTTGAGGGAACCTAGAGTTTACTGGGACAATAGAAGTGGAAGCAGTGTATACCTTAAGGCAGTGGTTCCCAACCTATGGGTCGGGACCCACCTTATGGGTCGGCAAAGATCCACAGGGGGTCGCGGAGCCCTCTTGATTTTAAGGGGTTGCATTTTAAATATATATAGCCCATGTTGAATAAAAGACAAAGCATTTAACTAATAAATGCATAGAAGAAACAAATTGTAAGTGCTACATTAAACATTTATTCTATATTTGACCAAAGACGAATTGAGGAATAAAATAACTAAAATTAGTTTTCGCAGGAAACAGAGGGCATCTTGTGTCTCCGTCTCGTGCGGGCGCTCGCGTGGTTGGGTCACCAAAGCTTACAATAGTAAAAACATGGGTCCCTTAAGAAAAAGGTTGGGAACCACTGCCTTAAGGTATATCTACACCTTCAGGAGAGGAGACACACTTTCAAAGACAGTGAGGGATATATTTTGGACAAGGAGATGGCTTCAGGGGATCTGAATCATCCAACTTTGAACAGAGGAAGGGGTGGCGTCATCAACTGTCTGCTACATACCGTTCAAACCAGAGTTCTTTACCCGAGGTTTTTTTCCAGCTCTTCATCATCAGAGCAGTTTCAGCCTATGGAAATTTGTGACCACATAAACTCTCACGCTAATTCACACCTTGATGTCATATCAGAAGGAGTGTATTGTAGAGTCACATCTAGTCTACAGTTTCTCGAAAGCATCGTTGTTAATTAACCTCATTGCAACTTAGTAGGTTGCTAATTGAAAGTCGCCAATGGGAAATCGCATTGCAAACAACAAAGTAGCTAACGTACCTACTTGATAGCAACTACGGTTTCGGAAATGCACCCCAGATGCCTTATTACTTGTTGCCACCATCAGCAGTTGAGATGATTCCCACGTTGATCTGACACACCCCAGTTCTCCACTTTGACTGTGTCTTCAAAAAGGTTTTGAGGTCCAGGTTGTGGTCTGTGTTACCTTCAATTATAATGTTAATGTTATTGTGTTCAATTAAATTTTGCTACTTTGAATGTTGTTTATACCATTTCCAACAAAATAATCAAAAGACATAAGTCATATTCTCAGTAAGTGTTTAAATAGGAAAACCCATCTGAGGCTACATTCCCATGACAACGGTCTGAAGCAAAAACGCTATGTCTGGGGTTTTTTTTACCACAATTTATCTACGTTCTCTTGAGCGTTTTTGGGTGGAAATCTGCTTGCCCATGGAAACAGGGAAAACGTACAAAACTTGCAGTTTGCCGTCGTCTCTGTGTGCAAGATTGACACATCTGTCGAAATGTTCCATGTTTTCCTATCGTGACCGTTGTCATGGGAATGCAGCCTGATTGTAGATTCCTGCTATTGTATTTGTTGCCTTTTCATTTTCAGCATGGCATTATTTCATTGAAAAAAAGAAAAAACGTCATTAACATGCATTTACTTACTGTTAAAGGGACACTGTGCAGGAAATGGTCAAAAAGGGTAATGCAACTATGCTGCTCATTGACACTGGGCTGCCTTTTGCCAAATTTTATCTTTACATGAAAGTTTACTGAGTAATAAACAAATATTTTCTAGTATGGTCCAAGTACAGTCATTTTTGCGGCTAAAAATGGCTATTTCTGGAAATTCAAAATGGCGGACCATGGAGAAGATCCCCCTTTTCATGTATGAAAAGTGCAATTTTTCCAGTCATAATGAATTTGATGCTGGTGGTAAGTATTCATGAAAAAGGTAACATTAGTGAATGGGTAGCATGAATTCTGGAAATAAACAACTAAAAATCTCACACAGTGTCCCTTTAAGCTTTTAGGCAGGAAATATAGAAACATATTCTGTGATATACGTGAAAGCAAAATCAAACTTACCTTTTTTGTCCACAGTCTCTCATTTTTGATGAAGTGGACCTTTCAGATGCCAGTGTTGCAGAGTCAAGTACCAAGAATGTCAACAATAGTTTCACGGTAGGAAATGTTTATTTATTACATTGACTGGTCACGTTGTCATGGTGATGGTGCAGAGAACTAAGAAGCTGGTTATATATATTTTTTATTTTTGTGCGTGTGTGGGTATGGGCAATATTAGATGGGCCCCGGGCCACTCTGCACGGAAAAAAATGGGCCTCAACGTCAAAAAGGTTAAGAATCCCTGATCTACATTAGTGTTTCTCAATGGGGGTTCTACAGCCCTCCAGGGGGCGTTGGAGAGCCCTAGCGGGGTGTTGAGAAGGATACAGCTGAGAATGGGCGGTGCTTAGTTGCCATTGGGAGACATTAGTCCATTTTACTTTTTAATATTAAAGGGCCGCTGGCAGGATTGTGATGAGGTCAAGGGGGCATTGGGAGGCAAAATATGTCAAATGTTACAAAAAGTGAATTTCTTTCCTCTGTCTCTTTATGAGGAGAAAGGGTGTCGGCAAGCACATAGAGATGGAAAAAGTTGTTTTACTTGTTCAGTGATATAGAAGTGGTCAAAGCCATAATGTTCACATAATCGTATAATAATCACATCAAGAGGAAAGGGGTTATTCAGTGTAATTAATTAATATTGACAAAACAATATTAGAATTGTAAAACTGCTGTTTATGCAATGATTAGAATAGACGGAGTAATCTTTCAAAGAATTCATGTTTCTATCAGGAGTATCGGATACATACTGTATACTAGTCTGTGGGTGGGTGGACAAGGGTTTTCATTGCAAGTAGTTCTCCAAGCCAAGCCATTCATACTGTAGTGATATTTATATACTGCTCAGGGCTGGCAGCTAGACGTGTACCATACAGATGATTGTATTGACAGAAAGGAAAGGGATTTTTAAAAAAACATGCAAAAAATAAAGTCCTAAAAGTAGAAGATTGCCTAGCAGGAGGAGTGTTGCACTGCGGAGTGTTGTCTGAAGAAGCTTGCAGCTTTCTCTGAGGCACTCTCCCTGTCAGACCAGATGTCTGTCAAACGGACTCAGAATAGGAAAGGAGAATCGGAGAGGGATCACTTCAGGAAGGGAGGGAGGTGATGGGAGGGAGAAGCAGGGGCGGAGCTAAGGGGGGCGAGCAAGGCATTTTCCCCTGGGCCCAGGGCCCTCCTGTATTGGATGTGGGGGCCCTATTGTGACCTTGACAGGACGTATTGGAGGCCCTATCAGTGTCTTTCCCTGGGGCCCTGTATGTAATTGTTCCGCCACTGGGAGAAGGTTAAGACAATGATCCACACTCCTCACATTCCACAACTCAATTAATTGTTGTGGATGTCTGGTCTTTGTTTCTACAGGTAATCACGCCGTTTCGAAGGCTCATTCTGTGTGCAGAAAACAGAAAAGAAATGGAGGACTGGATCACCTCTCTGAAATCAGTTCAATCCAAAGACCATTATGAGGTAAGAATAATTAAGCATTAGAGGGAAATCATCTGTGATCGACAGGCAATTACCGTATAGAATTGCATAGAATTGTGTCTTCTGAAAAATATGTTGTCTTTTGTCTTCGAGGCTTCCTCTTTGATGATAATAAGAACAAGTGAGCCATAAACGTGCTGTTAAAGCAGTCTACACTAATATTTACTTTATCACTTCCATCCCTGGCTTACTACTGGGAGATGTGTTTTTAAACAAGAACAAACAAAATGTTGCTTCAATCTTAAGTATGGATTATGTAAGCCTTATGTAAGTCATGAAAGTATGAAATGCAAATATGGTTATGTTATTTTATGTTACGTTATGTTACGTTATGTTACGTCATGTTATGTTATGTTATGTTATGTTATGTTATGTTGTGTTTTTAGATTTCTAGACAAAGATTAAAGTTTAAAGATCATTGTGGGCAGCCATGGCATAGTTGTTAAAGAGATGGGCTTTAGAATCCCACCCTTACTCTCCCACCATCAGTCCATGGCTGAAGTGCCCTTGAGCAAAGCACCTAACCCAACACTGCTCCAGGGACTCTAACCAATACCCTGTACTTAAAATAACTGTAAGTCTCTTTGGAGAAAACCGTCAGCTAAGTGTAATGTACATACTTTAATAGAATAAAATCCTGATTCCATCGATTGGTTGCATCTGCTCTTGCATCCCAGTTCCAAAAGGTTTTATTTTGTGAAGCCTTTTTAATCTACAACTAACACAAAACTGATTTTGTATCTCCAGACCCCAAATCAAATAACATTCCTGGTGCTGATCATATTGTTTGCTGATATTCCTTTTCAAAACCTCTCCAGTTGAAAAAATGTTGTTGACAGTTAATGTTTTTTATTTTATTTGAGACAATATGTTATCTAATGACTGTCTCCTGAGTATAGTTACTGAATAAGAAACTTCCCATGTGATAGTGGTACCAATTTCTTAACAACTTCTCTTTTTTTGTTTGCTAGACCGCCCAGTTTAATGTGGAGCATTTCTCAGGAATGCACAACTGGTATGCTTGCTCGCATGCCCGCCCCACCTTCTGCAATGTTTGTAGGGATAGTCTTTCTGGAGTCACATCGCATGGCCTATCATGTGAAGGTAGGTTTCTAATGATAATCAAAAATATACCGTCTTCAGTTCATAACAAAAGTTTACACTGATCAGGGGTCCATTTCTCAACAACGACATAGGTTAATGTCAACAAAACAACGTGCTCAGAAAATCTCCAAGCAAGAAACGACTGTGCAGTTTAACTATGGCACTAAGTTGTGAACATCGGAAGTTGTGTACATTTGAACGATGCTCTCAAGAAACGGTTTGGTTGCTCCTTCATAGTATAGTTATAGAATCAACTACAAGGAATCGATTTTAAGAAATGGACCTCAGGACACTTATATGCCATAACATCACCAGTTCTGTAAATTTGAAACCAAATGATAAAGGCTATGGATATATATACGTATATGTACAGTATACAGTTGAAGTCAGAAATATTAGCCCCCCTCATGAAATTAGACATCTCTCTTGATTCCTCAGTGAAAATGACAATCAAACTAATCATAATTTTTTTTTTAATTTTTAAAAGATTTTTATGGGCTTTATTTCGGACAGGACAGTGAAGGTGCGACAGGAAATGAGTGTGGAGAGAGATGGGGTAGGGTTGGGAAATGACCCTGTCCGGACTCGAACTGGGGTCCCCATGTAGCCTAGAAATCTAGACGCCCCTAGCGACCGCAAATTGAATTTGCTCCCGGGGGCAGTCTAGCGGACCCCCGTCGTTTTGCGAGGCTGAAAGTTATCCGATGACAGGGCCAATCAAATCGCGAGGGGGGCCGGGCTACCTAGTAAACAGGAAACTTTCTAAGAAGAAGCATGGTGTCCGTCCGTGCTACATACAGCACGAAAGTGTTTACTTAATTTAAAAAGCCTGGATGATAATACATTTCGTGGCTGACATGGATTGATGTAATAATACACCATGAACTTATGGGGCACAAATAGATCTCAACACATTACCATTTGATCATTTGATGTTTTAAACTAGCTCGGTAAGCTAAGTTGAGCATTTTACAGAACCAGATAGTCACACGTTATTATCAGACCACTACTGTAGGTGTAGAATGAAATTGCTGCCCCAATTTCTAACAAGACACATGCCATTAAAAACGAGACATTTGGGAGCTTTGGAAGTCTTTGAGTAGCTTACTAAATAGATGGGAATGACACCGAGTCTACCAAGCTAGTGGCTAGCTAACCTGTCGTCAACAACACAGACCTAGGTATCCAGGTTAGGGTTAGGTTAGGGTTAGTCTTAGAAAAAAAAAACTAGGGTTAGAAACAAAAAACTAACATCAAAAAGATAACTAGCTCCGTTATATGGCGGTGGGATCGATAGTCTGGCTAGTGGGAGCGAGCTGACCGGGGAGCGTCCTGCGTTGGGAGCGACAATCCGGGAAAGTTATGGGTAGCTGGCTAGCTAACGCCGAACATGCCATGTTGACAACAATCATAAATATAACCATTTAACAAGCCCCAAATTGCTCGACATTTTGCTGATTGATCAAGGAGGGTCATGTGGTTGAAAACGAGGCATTTTTGAACTGTATAAGTGAAAACACGATTTATTAGGAAACTTGTTTGTGGCTGTGGTCATCACACGAATTCACTGCTACGACGGCTGGAAGTTGCCGCTTAACAAGGAGGCCCTCGCTAGTGGCTAGCTAACCTGTCGTCAATAGCAGAGCTAGGTATCCAGCCTTGTATTATATGCCTGCCCCAAATTCTAATAAGATCCATGTCATTAAAAACGAGACATTTGGGAGCTTTGAAAGTCTGTAAGTCGCTTACTAAATAGATGGGAATGACACCTGGTCTACCGACCTAGCGGCTAGCCATGTATTAGTTATGGGTATACAGCTAGCTAGCTAACACCGAACATGCCATGTTGACAACAATCATAAATATAACCATTTAACAAGCCCCAAATTGCTCGACATTTCGCTGATTGATCAAGGAGGGCCATGTGGTTGAAAACGATGCATTTTTGAACTGTATAAGTGAAAACACGATTTATTAGGAAACTTGTTTGTGGCTGTGGTCATCACACGAATTCACTGCTACGACGGCTCGAAGTTGTCGCTTCAACTACAAAGGGGTGTGTCGCGTGTACGAGACAGCTGTGACGTTACACAGAAGTGTGTGGGGATTGGTTGTTTGCCATCCAATTGCGTGACGTTGAGTGCTGAAGCAACCGTTTATCCCGCCCACACTGCTGCCCAGCTCTCCTAGACCCTGGTACAGCTTTTTGCTGTACGGGTCTGGCTGCGCTAGGCTAGTCCCCATGGGCATGCAAGCCCAAGTGTGGGGGGCTTAGCGCGCTGCGCCACAGCGCCCCCCAAACTAATTATAATTCTGACTTCAACTGTATATGCAATATTACCCAGATGCACAAGCTGCACGCATAAAGCCTTATCCTCATTTCCCCTTCTCCTTTTTTACAGTGTGTAAATTCAAAGCCCACAAAAGATGCGCTGTCAGGGCCACAAATAACTGCAAATGGACAACACTGGCCTCTATTGGGAAAGACATCATGGAGGATGAGGACGGGGTGAGTAATCATGTGGGCAATGTGCCATCCATCAATAACAAAATCATTGTCCAAGTAACCCAATAAATACATTACATTACTGTACATTTAGCAGGTGCATTTATCCAAAGCCATTCTGTAAGATGGCATAAATAAGCTAAGATACTGTATATATGTATTATGTAGAGGATTGTAGAGGAAATGGAGTACTGTAAACGTACATTTGACGTACAATTTTGAACTGCTTGGCATTCTATCCTGAGCCTTGCATACATTTTCCAGTGTAGGAGCACTTTGTTATATTAGAACCTTGATCAGAGAATGAGGAAATTATATGTGACTTGAAATATAAGCTGCTGTGTGGTAAGATTTTTTATTTCAAGAAAGTCTGTATAAAAAGGAGACAATCTGCACACTTCAGGTCTTTTTTTGTGCAAAGAAGCTTTACTTGACTTGCAAGCTTACGGTCCTTAGACCTTCATCAGGAAGTGTCTCTGCCTGATGAAGGTCTAAGGACCGAAAGCTTGCAAGTCAAGTAAAGCTTAAGTTGCACAAAAGAAGACCTGAAGAGTGCGGATTGTCTCATTTTTATACAGAAATTTCTACTGAATCCTGCAACTTCTAAACAGATGAACGGTGGCCTATCACAACTTTAGATATCAAGAAAGTCTAAAATGTCTCTAAAATATCCTCTAGGTTGCGATGCCCCATCAGTGGTTGGAGGGGAATTTGCCTGTGAGTGCCAAGTGTGCGGTGTGCGACAAAACGTGTGGAAGTGTCCTTCGACTGCAGGACTGGAGATGCTCCTGGTGCAAGGCCATGGTAAGAGTAAACCAAAGACATTCTTAATTCTAACCAATAGTGTAGAGTAGAGTATCATTTATTGATCCTGAGGGAAATTAAGGTGTCAAGTAGCATACATACATAAATACAGAAGAAGACACAAAGACATCACACACAACATTGCACATATAGCCACCATCCACCAATAGAAGGCCTCAGAGTAAACCTCTCCGACCACTGATGTATGAGATGATTCTACCAGCCTCATATAGTGACAAGTTTTCAGGACAACCTTATTGGTTACTTTTTTTATATTTTAAACCAGAGTCGTGGAAGTAAGATTTAGGCCGGCCGTACATTGGCTCTGACAGCACTGCGACGCACTTTGCATCCGACATAATTCGGACCCCCAAACCAAATTTCACACGAACATAGCATTGATAGTCAATGGACGGCGCCGACAAAATAGAACTTGTCTCTAATTGCTATCGCGACATCGGCGAATGTCCGCGGACATCGGCGCCAGTGTGCGTTGTTCTATTGAAAACAATGAAATCGAACTTTTGCCCAGCAGTGCTCAGCACTTTGTCGGAGCCGGTGTGCGGAAGCCCTTAGGCTAATCCCATTGACCTCAGTGTTCCATTTTTACACAATAATGGCGGCTCATGGAGCCTTTCACATACAGTAGATCGCCATCATAGAAATAATACAATTGTATTAGTTCTATGGATCGCCATTCACAATGGTTCTAAAATAGTTCCAGGAAGTGGGCGCAGAACACAGAAAGTGCAGTAAAGGTAAATGTAACTCATTTTAATTCATTTTTGCTTCATCTTTGCTCGCTATGAAGCGGTTCTGTGCTCTGCTGCCTAGAATGATTTGAATCTACATTACGTGACTCATGTCACCAACCGACTTCCTGTACTCCAGTTGTCACAACTCTGAATTTCATGGCTCTGTTTTAAACAATACTTGTTTGTGCTACTGACTGACCTGTTGTTTTGTGTAAGAGTGATGGACTGTGTTGATGGTTGCTGTTTGAACAGGTGCACACGGCCTGTATGGATTTTTACCCACGGAAATGTCCCCTTGGACAGTGCAAGGTCTCCGTTATCCCACCAACTGCCCTCAATAGCATTGATTCAGATGGTAAGTTGGCTTTTTGAATTGTAAGAATTCAATGTGAGCGTAAGTTTATATTTTATTGAAATGACAGCATGATGGGGGCACAGTGGCTCAATGAGCTAAGACGTTGTACGATTACACCGAAGCATTAAAGGGTTGAAGTTTGTAGTTGGATCGAAGGTTGTTGTTGCAACAACAGTCCAATTTATCTCCTTGTGGTAGTAGACACAGCATTGCCCCTCATGAGGCTAGCAGTGGTCATCTTAGTGGTAGTTGTTAGTTAGGGTTGCCAACTGTCTGGGGAAAAAATAAGGGACACCTCATTCACATGGGGGTGTGGGGGTACTCCCCCAGAAAGTTTTGTATTTCTTAGATGCAATTTCCTGCATTTTAACCAAAAAATTGTGGCCTGTTTCACCACAATACGGAACCGTACTTTTGTTTCTAGATATGGGATGATTCCGTATTTGAAGGGACAGTCGGCAACCCTACTGTCACCCTACAGCCCTACAACAAGCCAACCTTCAAGAAATGTGGATAGCTGTTCTGGTCTCATCACGAAATAAAAGTAATTTTGCATTCCACTTCTTTTTTTTAAACAGGTTTCTGGAATGCTACATGTCCCCCATCTTGCACCAGTCCTCTCCTGGTTTTTGTCAACTCCAAAAGTGGTGACAATCAGGGGGTGAAATTTCTGCGCCGTTTCAAACAGCTGCTGAATCCAGCACAAGTGTTTGATCTCGTCAATGGAGGACCCCATTTAGGGTGAGATGAAGAGTTAGTTGTTTTTGACAGAGGCTGAAAATGGTGGGACTCATTCAGGGCCTTCAGCTGACCTAATGCTATACAGGGGTACAGTAAGGCACCCAGAGATAATGTGAGTGAGCGAGCAAAACTTATTTATTTTAAAAAGCTTGTATATTATTGCAAATAGTGTATGTGCGCTATTTTGTGTGCATTCTGTAGATTAATCCATAATATGCTAACCTTGAGCTAAATTTCAAGATAGAAATGTGTTGCTCGTTCTGGGGCACAACAAATCAATACCCAGGCATGTGCCCCTGTTAAATAGGTCTGGCAACGCACCTGGAATCATCCTATTTTGTCAAACTGTACTACTGCCCATGGACCAAAATGACATTACTACTTGGATGCATTTCTTGACAGCGTAGTTGCTAACTATGTTAGCTATTTTGTTGGTTGCAATGTAATTTCCCATTGGCAACTACCCAAGTTGCTTACTGCTAACAACTACGCTTTCGAGAAATGCACCCCTGGCTAGTTCTGTATTAGTTGCTTCATATAAAGAATGGGCAGCATATTGTGAGGGAAACATTTCACTTATATTTGATCACTTAAAGGGGTATGCCACTATTTTGGGGCTTAATACACTTAAAATCATTGGCTGGGGTTTATAAAGGTGGTAAAGTGTCTTATTTTTCATGTGAAGTGTTGTCTTGCTTTAAGACAAGTTAAAAGAGGGAGTATGTCGCTAAGCTAGTGAAAGTCAATGGATCCATGTAGCATGCTACAATGCTACACGGATACATTGACTTTCACTAGCTTAGCGACATGCTCCCTCTTTTCACTTGTCTTAAAACAAGACAACGGCTTACATGAAAAATAAGACACTTTACCACCTTTATAAACCCCAGCCAATGATTTTAACTGTATTAAGCCCCAAAATAGTGGCATACCCCTTTAAGTGCAGAACCACAGCTGTGCAGTGAATTTGACTCAGAATATTTATCACCAAGATTTCACCAAAAAAAAGCCTGGAGATTTCACAAACCTAATGTCCGTGGGTTTTTGTTTTTGTTTTGTTTTTTTAACCATTTCTAGGTCTCAATATGAACAAATGTTTGTTTTGTTCCTAAACAGACGGGTCTGTATACTTCAGCTATGTTTTTCCAAGAGTAATTCATGTTTTTTATTGATTGCAGGCTCCGTTTGTTCCAGAAGTTTGACAGCTTCCGGATTCTTGTTTGTGGTGGAGATGGTAGTGTGGGTTGGGTCCTAACGGAAATTGACAAACTCAATCTGCAAAAACAGGTGAGAATAGTTCTTACTATACAAAGTACAGTGCTGTTGTGTTGGGAAATATAGTTTAATCAATGCATTTTGTTTTATTATTACAGCAAATTCACACTAACATTCTGTGTGTTTTTTGCTGCCATCTTAGCAGAGAGGTTGTGAATGCATGAAAACAGATTAGTCCACTTTATACACACCAACAGCACTGTGACTGGCGGTGACTTGGAAGTAGAACTCGAGCGGACATATACTGTCTCCACACTGAATAGCAATGGTGGGGATGGTGTCTGCGCCAATGTCTTTTTCTGAGCGTTTCGCTCAGTGCGTGATTCCAAAAACAGTATGGCAAAAAGGAAGAAAGGAGTCGCACACAAGAGCTGAATGCAAAATCAAAACTGTATTGAACAAAACCGAATGAAGTAAATAAAACCTACAGACAAGGCACAAACGTTTCGGGTCTAGCGCATCATCAGTGTTCGCAGTTTGAAATATGTCATCAGTTCCACAGGGCTCTTAAATGTGCCGTCAATAGTTCTCTCCACCCCTAACACCCAGTTAAGTGACAAGCGCATAGTCATAATAATGATAAAGTGCATTGAAATCATAAAGTGACATACATTGCAATGATAAACTATATTCATCAAATATATAGGCCCGTCATGTAGAGAATTGGTGCCAATTTGCCTCCACACTGGCAATAAAGTACAAAACTAGGAGTGCTGTACCGTCTTCTTTATTTTGAAAAAATCTGACTTGAAAATTCCACTGTCTCCTCAAGTGTCAGCTTGGTGTGTTGCCCCTGGGCACTGGAAATGACCTCGCCCGTGTGCTTGGCTGGGGCCCCTCTTGTGACGACGACACACAGCTACCTCAGATCCTCGAGAAGCTAGAGAGGGCAAGTACAAAGATGTTGGACAGGTATGGTGTTCAGCTGCATTTGCTTATCTTCAAGTAAAAACATGAAATTAATCTTCAAGGTGCACTGTGTAATATTTTATGTAGTTGATTTCCAGAATGAGCAGCATAGTGGCAATACCTACTCTGGCCACAATCTTACCGGTGCATTTATTTTTTATTTTTAAAGAGGCCCTTATTTCTAGTGAAAAATGCAGTGTTCTATTCACCCATTCATCTGAATTGTCCAGCTTTTAGTTAAACGCTGGGTCTGTGGCTGACTGTATTTGACATTCTTTTCTCAACCCTATGCAGATGGAGCATCATGACCCATGAGGTTAAATTACCACCTAAGGTTGCACCCTCTGCTGGCGATGATGAGGACGACAGTCAGGTACACACACACACACACACACACGCACACACACTCAGAGAGAGAGAGCGAGAGAGAGAGAGAGAGAAATCCTTTCCCTGATTTTTAGCCTGGATGTGTGGATCAGCTTGTCATGTTTTCAGATTAATATTTTTTTGCAGTGGACCGGACTTTGTGCTTTATCTTATTTGTTTTAGTTGCCGATATCTGCTTATGAGGATTCGATTGCTGCTCATCTTACAAAGATTTTGAATTGCAACCAGCATTCAGTGGTCATATCTTCTGCAAAGTGAGTTATCGGCCATGTCAGCTTTTATGTTTATTACAAGTAAATGTATTTATTACCATTTGTATGCTTTTGTCCTATCAGGGTTCTATGCGAGACGGTAAAGGAGTTTGTTGCTAAAGTGGAAAAGTCTTATGATAAAGGTAGTGATACCACCAAAGACGAAGACAGCATGGCCCTCAAAGTGAGTACATTTATTACCATTATTACTTTATTTAGTACTTTAATTGCTTATCTACTTTTCTTACTGGGCTAGATCATAGAAGTGTTTTCCTTGAGTAAATCTAACATTCACAGCGAGTGCAGTATCGTCATGAAATGGCGTTTCAAAGAGGAGTTTTCCAAGATGATTCGTTGCTTGTAGCCTCTTACTGCAAATGGGCACGTTAACGGGCCTATTCACTCTTTGCCGAAAACACCCCACTTCATCATCCCAACTTTGCTATGACAATTAAGACTTTGTCATTGTCACTTTGATGACAAAAAGGTTATTACAGAGGCTCTGCGCTAAGGGGTTAATGACTGGGCAAGGATTTAATGCAAATCTGTCCATCGTTTCAAAAGTTAGTCAGCCACCTTGAAAAGATTGATCTCCATATTTTCATCAGTTAATTTAGCTATTAAATTGTTCACACAAAATTTAGTGCGGGGATATAATTGCAGCTGAGGCCCTGTTAACACATACCCAGGTATTTTTTTGGGGGAAAAAACAGATACCCTCCTTTCGTTTGTGCCTTTCATTTTGAGATTTATCCCCTGAAAACAATTATTTCAAAAAACTCTTTCTGAAACCTTCCCTCAACACCACCTCCCCCAAGCTTAAGGTATTTATGATGGTTCTCAGCAGCATATTATTTATGTGTTAATGAAGATATTTTTGGAAAATGGAGGGAAGAAAATGTCTATTTATCAAAATAGCTGGCTATGTGTAAACTGGGTGTGAGAGTCCCCATCTGTCTGCAATGGCTGGGCAATGCTGCAATTCACAATGACTGAGACATATTTTTTCTATAGAGAAACATCACTCTTTTGGACCATCCTGTATACTCTCCAACTATCAATCCACTTGATAACATTTGAGAATGTAAATTCCTCTCAATGAGGTGCACAGCTGAAGTAGGCTTCAGTCCTCTACAGTCCTCTACACAGTGTTTCCCAACCTTTTTTGTCTTGCGTACCCCCTAAGCCTTTTTGTCATGCCATGAGTACTCCCTAACTCATACTCTATATCTCTTCCTCTATCCCAATGTGTCCATATTCCTGTTATAGACACAGTGGGTGTGTGTTATAATTAGTGTTATAATAACGGCTTTTCCACATAACCCCTGTGGTGTGGTCGCGTACCCCTAGTGGTACACGTCGTGCACCTGGTTGGTAAACACTGCTCAACAGGATCAAGGGCACCCTCGACAGCCATCAGAAGAAGCAGGGAATTCTGACCTATGACCTCTGACCTGACTATCTCTGCTGTTTTTAAATCCAATCAATAACGTCTACACAAATCGGATGCCAACTACTAGCAGAGTGTGGCGTGGAACGTTAATAAGCCTCCCTCCCGAAGCCTCATGCAGTATCGGTAGCGCTGAGCTATCAGACGTGTCCTTTAGGTACACGGTACTGTCAGAGATTCTTTAAGTGTACAGAGATATGCCAATGTAATAGGTTGCTATGGGCACCTAACATGACCAGGTTCCGGTCTGCCTAAAGGGGCGTGTCATAATACTCCTAGCATTGAATAGAACAGTCCTTAGGTCTGCCTAGGTCTGCCTAAAGGGGGATTTCCCCTACCTCCCCCTTGCAATAATAGAACCCGGAAACAATGGGCCAATGGAACCTCTCTCTCTCTACTCTCTCTGGTACCGTGCTGTGCCTCCCATGCCTGAACTGGAGAGTTGACTAGGAGGTGGCGGGTTCGAGCCCTGAGTGGTGCACTGCGCAGGAACACCTCAGTCAGGGTACACCCACTCACCTTCCAAATGTTCCTTTTCTTTTTTCTCCCTGTGCAAACCTTTCCCCTATCCCATTAAATCTAAATTCATCCCAATTATCAGTGTGCCGCTCTGAATGAGAAGCTAGACGCCTTGTTGCAGACATTGAACATGGAAGCACAGGCCATATCATCAGCACCCCTGACGGCAGAGGAGAAACAAGAATGCGACAAGCTTGAATCGGTGGAGGAGCTGAGGGAGTCAGAGTCCGAGAATGAAAAACAGGACGTCAATGTAACTGAGAAGAGCTGTTCTTCAGCACTTTCAAGAAAGCAACTCGTGCTGAGGGCCAACAGCCTGAAGAAGGCCTTGAGACAGATTATTGAGCTGGCAGAAAAAGGTGAGTTACCCATGTCTGATTTCATATAGCGGTAACACTTTATAATATCTGTTTATGAAGCATTAATAACACTTAGTAAATAATGAACACATGATGAACAAAACATAATCAAATCTTTGTAAATGACTGGGAAATATTATGTTAATATTTTATATTCAACATTTACAAATTGTTTGTAAATGAATAAAAATACTCAGTTAAAAGTTTGTAAAATCTTGAAAATATTATTTGTAGATATGTTATAAAGCATGAATAAAAAGTAGTATAATAAAAACATTTGTTTTGTTCATCATTAGTTAATTATTTACTAAGTCAAGACTTATTATAAGACCATTATTATAAAGTGTTACCCATATAGCACATTTCATGCCTCATTTATCGTAGAAAACGCTTCAGGCTAAGAGCCTGGCTTTTTCTCTGGGGAATGAGGGTTTTGTGAATTTTAAAATGACTAGATTTGCCTTCTGCGAATAGGAAGGTGAAATAAAGCAGCACTGTGGGTGTGCTTTACATACAGCAGTGGTTCCCAACCTTTTTCTCAAGGGACCCATGTTGTCACTATTGTAAGCTTTGGTGACCCAGCGGAGTCACAAGATGCCCTCTGTTTCCTGCGAAAACTAATTTTAGTTATTTTATTCCTCAATTCGTCTTTGGTCAAATATAAAATAAATGTTTAATGTAGCACTTACAATTTGCTGCTACTATGCATTTATTAGTTAAATGCTTTGTCATTTATTCAACATGGGCTATATATATTTCAAATGAAACCCCTTAAAATCAAGAGGGCTCCGGGACCCCCTGTGGATCTTTGGCGACCCATAAGTTGGGTCCCGACCCATAGGTTGGGAACCACTGACATACAGTATACTCATGTATCATCATATAACATGATCATTTCACAATGTTTATCATGAATATTATCCACAGCATTGATTTTTGTTAGTTGAATATGTTACAATTTTGAATGTGCCGCATTTTCTTTTGACAGTTGTCGATGAACAAAACATACAAACAGAGGAAGAAGGGCAGTCTACACTGCAGCCCGAATCCAAAAAGGACGAAGAAGAAAAAGAGGGTAAAAAGGAGGATGACAACAAGGAAATGCCACCATCCCCTTGTAAGTCTGTTTCCATCATTCCAAATTATAATGACTAAATAACAGCATGTATATACCTGTATACTGAGAGAACGGACAAGATCATGGTCCCTATCTCTCCAATCAGAGTACAGGGAGGCGTGGAAAGGCGATGACTGCAACTTTGTTTGAATAGATACAACTGACATGATTGGCTAAGGCTAAGTATGCCAAATTATACACATTTGTAACTCCCAATAAACAGCCATCGTCAATCGTAAACCACACACCTTCTACGGGATTTAGAGAAGGGAGGTCTCCAGACCTTATCTCACTTGTGATTAGGTCTGGTGATTACCAGGCAAGGTGAAAACTCTTTGAGCTCCAAAAAGAATAATATTCAGGGCTCTAATAAAATAAAAAAGCGTATAACTATAGAACAGACATTCATTCCATCAGAGCTTCATTCCATGGAAGCTCAATGCTGGTGTGTCAGGCTCTTTTATGTACGGTACAGTTACAGTTACAGTGACAATTGCAATTATTTTCATTTGTCTTTCGATAATAATATGTTATGCTTATTTTATGATAGTTTACCATATAAATGCTCTGACTGATGGATTACAACTCTGTCAGACAAATATATTTAACTTTGTTTCTACAGCGGATGTGGATCCCTACTCCCCAACCGAGAGGCAACCAAGTAACATCAACCATCCCTTTGGATTCTTCTCAATCCCCACCTTTACCACCAGCAAGGAAAACCTTCCCGTTCTCAACACTCGAATTATATACCCAGGTGGGAGCACCTTTACACTCAACTTATATACCCAGGTGGAACCACCTTTCGGGTAGGGGTGGATATCGCCAACCACCTCCCGATCCGATACACATCCCGATATAGGGGTCACGATACGATACGTATCCCGATACATGTATATCCTGATTATATACCCAGGTGGGACCACTTTTCAGGTTTGTCTGCCATAGCTGTAACACAGCAGAAATAACTGTTGCCAGTTGTGTAGCAAAGGTGTCCAACAACACATACACTCAAGGGTGCCAATAACAGACAAGCATAAAGTCCAGGGGTGCGTATCTCAACAGTGTCGTTGCTATCTAAGTTGGCAACTTACTTGGTTGTAATGCAATTTCCCATTGGCAACTTACTAAGTTGCTAACTGGTTAGCAATGGCACTGTCGAGAAATGGGGCCCAGTTCATTTACTGGTCAATCCTTGTTACTTCTGGCGTGCATTTTCCAGATGTTGTTCACCTTGCCCGAGATTATTAGCTTGAGATATACCGTACAAGTCATCCGAAAGACAACTAAAGGTTACATATGAGTAACTCCGGTTCTCTGACGGAGACGCAGGAGACATCTCACCAGATTGTCAATCTTGCCCCCGCAATGAGGAACTTCAGGAGAATGAGGGTTAGAGCTTGTCAGATGTCCCTCGACCAATCAGGTGAGAGATCCCCCCAGTTTCCCTCGGCCAATACGGTGAGAACCTCCCCAAATTTCCCTCAACAAATCAGGTGAGTGATCTCCAAAATTTCCCTCGGCCAATCAGTTGAGATTGAGAACTTTCCAATTTCCATAAACCAATCAGGAGAGAGTTCCTCATATTTCCCTAAACCAAGCAGGTGACAGATTATCCAATTTCCTCAACCAATCAGGAAATAAATTTCCAAAACTTCCATGGACAATCAGGTTAGGGAGCGGGTCACCGTATTATAGGGGAGGTGGGCCCTCATGTTATACAGTATACAGTAGCTTTAGCAACTAGTTTAAGTAACTAGCTTTAGTTATTAACTGTATAGAGAGAGGTTGGGACGGGCTTACAAAACTGATATATATTGCTATCCGTGTATTTCTAGACTTCATGCTGCCCACTCACATTACCTTTTTCATTAATACTTACCACCACCATCAAATTGCACTTTTCATACATGAAGAGGTGGGTCTTCTCCATATCCGCCATTTTGAATTTCCAGAAGTAGACATTTTAGTAGCAAAACTTACTGTACTGTTATTTGGTCATACTGGTAAATATTACTTTATCATTCAGTTGATATTCACGAAAAGGTCAAATTTGGCAATACACAGCCCAGTTTCAATGAGTAGTATGGTTCCAATACCCACTCTGACCACCATCCTACACAGTGCACCTTTAATGTTAAAGTGGTGGTTCGCTATTTTAGACATTAAGCCCTGTTTGTGTGACTTCTGGGGTGAAGTAGAGATGTTCTCCTCACAATTTTGACATTTGGTGCTGAACGGAGCATTTGGGTATCCAAGACTGCAGCCCCCCCACCTTTACATTGACTCCAATGAAGCGCTCAAGCAATCGATCATAAAATGGCATTAAACTTTCGTTTGCAGAGACATGAAACTCACCGAGTGGTCAGAGGTGGGCAGCGATACGTTGGCTCGAAAATCACAGCGAAATACGCTTCCAGAGAAGATATATTATCATTATTGTCCGTCTTCATTGATTGTATTGGTTTGACTAGTATTACTCTGCGCGACCGGAAATGGGGGTGCGTTTGCTTACGTTACTATCTATGGTTTGTATGCAAGCTGTAGTTTTTGTAGCCAGTCCCGCTCAAAGATAGCTGTTCTAACTCGCTCCTTGATGTCTACACAAACAACACACTATCGCTACCTACTGGCTGGATGTCTACTGCTATTCAACGGCAATTTTCGGGTCAATTTATCGCTGTCTACCACTGACCACACAGTGAGTTCCATGTCTTCTCGAACGAAAGTTTAATGCCATTTTCTAATCGATTGCTTGAGTGCTCTATTGGAGTCAATGTAAAGGTGGGGGGGCTGCAGTCTTGGATACCCAAATGCTCCGTTCAGCACCAAATGTCAAAATTGTGATGAGAACATCTCTACTTCACCCCAGAAGTCACACAAACAGGGCTTAATGTCTAAAATAGCGAACCACCACTTTAAAGTTTGGCTCACCAGCCTAGTTGTCTGTGTTTTTACTTAATTTTTATCTGGAGTTCTACAGTATAATGTTTGTATGTTACAATTTATGTCAATACAGTATTCCCCTTATCTATATGTGGAAATATAGGTTTGCGGGCAGGCCTTGCTGCATCTGTGGCTGGGAGCTCCATCATTAGTAAAATGTTGCTGGCCAACATTGACCCCTCAGGAGCAACTCCCTTTGAACCAGATATGGAATCTCTGTAAGAGCCTTTTTCTTTCAATTTACTATGTTACAATTTACTATGTTTTATTCTGAATTGCTTGCTCAGTGCTGGTGACTTTAAAACATGATCATATTGTATGTGTGGTGTCTGTCCCATTACTTAGAATTTTGAAAATGATAACACTTACTGCTACATGTGCTCTCACATTTCAATTTATACGTAATAATGTACATAATTTAATGTGAAGAGAACTTTATGGGTATATGTTTTACGGTTGAATTAAATGCAGTTTTCCAGTGTTAGTGAATTGTACATTTTATGTTTATCAATACTGATCAGCCGAGTTCAAAAACATTGCATTTTCTGCTGTGATCCTTGTCATTTTAGAGAGGGCTTCACGGAGAAAGGTGTCATGAATAACTATTTCGGGATTGGACTGGATGCCAAAATATCTTGGGAGTTTAATAACAAACGTGAAGAACATCCTGAAAGATGCCGGTGAATGTCTTGCTTAATCAATAGATAACTTCAATATTTATTTGCATACTCTCTCTCTCTCTGTCTCTAAAATGAAAATACATTATGTATTAATAAATGTGTGTTTGTAAGTTTAATATACAGTAGCAGTATAGGCCAAATGTGTGTACACACCTTTTCATCCAATCCATGAAAACATGAAATATCTGCATGCTGTTCTGTCTGTGGTGGATACCTTCACTGCTCACTTCGAGAATAAAATGTTAGCAAAAGCATTAGTACGACATCACAGACGTTGTAATGTTCATCAAGGTGCAGGTAATTGTGGCTCATCCAGCAATTTATTTTGGTAGTCTTTTTTAATCATCTTTGTCCTTTATGTTTAATAGTGTGAATTTGGTGGTTAAAATGTTTGGTGGGGTTTTGAGACAGAAACCACCATACTAATATTAACATGAATGAGTCAAGCTCGAGAAAAAGGCATATAATTGTAGCCAGGTCGCGCCCTCCTAGTTCGGCGTTGCAACTAGTCAGGTCAAGAGCAATGCAAGTACTTTCTGAGTTCCCGCAAATACAGAAACTTCTTTCACTTTGCCTGGATAAGAAAATACTTGGTTGTGGCCTCTACTGCTCGGGGGTGATGCTTTTGGGCTATAAGAGGAATAATGGCTAGGGTGTTAATTTCTAGGCCTATTCAGGCAAGAAGCCAGTGTGAGCTTATAAAGGTGAGGGTGGTGCCCAGTCCCAAGCTCATAAGTAAAAGGGTGAGTACGTAGGGGTTCATTAGTATGGGAAGGATTTTAACCAACATGTTTGGGGTATGGGCCCAAAAGCTTATTTAGCTGACCTTACTAGAAAATGGTGTAGAGGAAGCACCCGAAGTTTTGATTTTCGGAGGAAGGGTTCAATTCCCTTATTTCTAAGGAGCTGAGGGGAGTTTAACCCCCGTGGTTCACCCTATCAAAGTGTCCCTCGGAGCGATTTGAACGTCGATGATAATCGGGCTAATATAATTGTCACCTTGTCGTCTTTTGCTCTGTACGTTTGGTAGGAGCCGGACTAAAAACAGGATGTGGTATGGGGTGCTGGGCACCAAGGAGCTTTTACAGAGGACATACAAAAACCTGGAACAGAAGGTGCAGCTGGAGGTATGTGAGGTTGTGATTAACACCTTGTGGCAGTCCAAAAATGTACTGTATGGGGAAAAAAAATAATTACTGGCTTGGCTTGTTCTCTTCCATGTTTAGTGTGATGGGCAGTACATTCCCCTCCCCAGCCTTCAGGGAATCGCTGTGTTGAATATCCCCAGTTACGCTGGTGGGACCAACTTTTGGGGTGGAACGAAAGAGGATGATGTGAGTATTTTATATATAATAATATATAATTTTATATATAATATAATATTATATATATATATATATATATATATATATATTTATTTATTTATTTATTTATTTATTTTTATTTTTTTTATTTCTTTGTAGGGCTCTGAATTAACTTTTTTCACAAAAAAGGCTAGTAGATGTTAATCTTACTAGCCAAACACGCACTCACGAATGGGTCAAAGTGGCTAGTAGTCCTAAGTTGGTCTTTTCTACCTACCAAACTGAAATTTCACCAGCATTTGGCCGGTTGACTGGTGTTAATTTAGAGCCCTGTACGTATATCTTGAAACTTGAATTATTTAATTTTTGCGATGCAAAATTGTGATGCATTTTTTGTTATCATGGACTTATCATCTGTCAATGACCCCAGTAATTTAAGATTATTGTTTTTCTTGACTGATATCTTTACATAATCTAAGCATTTTGTAACGATATTAGGCTTCACCTGTTAACCTGCCTTTGCTGAGGATAATTAATGGCACATCTACGAACCCCTATTGCAATGAGCACAGAACATATTTCATTTTAAGAGAGCATCAAAGAACATGCATTCCACCAATCTCTCTCCCTCTCTCTCTCTCTCTCTCTCTCTCTCTCTCTCTCTCTCTCTCTCTCTATCTCTCTCTCTCTGTCTGCCTCTACTTCTCTCTCTCTCTTTCTCTCTCACTCACTCACTGTGTCACACACACACACACACACACACACACACACACACACACACACACACACACACACACACACACACACACACACACACACACACACACACACACACACACACACACACACATGCACACTCACATACGCAGCCATGATGACACAGACATGATGGCACAAGCTAGATATCACTACCAAACAAAACAATATTACACTACATAACATCATACACGACACAACAGCAAATATAGATAACTTAATAAACAAAGAAACAAGGTTTGTTGTCTTACAAAGAGAAATTGTAGACATGTTAGTGTACTCCAGAGCAACATCCAGGTTGACCAGTAGATTTATGTACTTTTATTAAAGGGGTATGCCACTATTTTGGGGCTTAATACAGTTAAAATCGTTGGCTGGGGTTTATAAAGGTGGTAAAGTGTCTTATTTTTCATGTGAGCCGTTGTCTTGCTTTAAGACAAGTTAAAAGAGGGAGCATGTCGCTAAGCTAGTGAAAGTCAATGCATCCGTGTAGCATGCTAAATAGTGGCATACCCCTTTAATATAAAACACTAAAATACGAGCTTCAATAGGGGATGTGCATCTGTCTATCTGAGAGAGAAAGAACATCAAGGGGCTCTAAACAACTCCATTACAGTACATGTGCTTTTGTGTTGCAGATATTTTGTGCTCCATCATTTGACGACAAGATCTTGGAAGTGGTGGCTGTGTTTGGTAGCATGCAAATGGCCGTGTCCCGAGTCATCAAACTTCAGCATCATCGTATTGCTCAGGTGTGTCATACCGTTCATTAAACACAGACAGGCTTCTCTATCCTGACAAGCCAGACTAAATGTGAGACTTATGTGAATATTTCGTCTAGATCAATGAGACATCGGAAGATTGTTGATGGGAACAACCCGTTGTTTTTCAAACTGTGTCTGTGTCTATTGACCAACGCATTGTTGTCACTCCCCCGAAACCCTGTCCACGTTGCATCCAAAAATAATTTTGGCCGCTGGCGGATGGGGCTAGTTTACTAGGCTAAGGCGTCTCCCCCCCCCCCCCCCCCCCCCCCCCCCCCCCCCCCAATATCATGTACTCGGAAAGACATACTGCGTGTTTACACCAGAAACGACCAAAGCTCAGGGTGTCCACTTGTGCTTGAATTCCTTGAAAATGCTTGAATTTCAATTAAGTGTATTCAAGGTTGTGAAAATGCTTGACTTTTTGTTGAAATGCTTGAAATGTGTGTCAAGTCTAAGTCAGTAAGCCAAATAATAGAAATAAATTGTTCAGGTACATCAAACATCTGAGGGAGTGAAATGTCAGTTGGGATTTGCCATTCAACACTCTAAAATGGATTAGAATGCAGGAAATTGCATCTTAAAAACACAACATTTTCTGGGGGAGGAGCCCCACACCCCCTTCCCGCGACCTACTAAAGGTGCTGGAAAACTGAACATTTGGTGCTTGAAGGTGCTTGAAATGTTCTTGAATTTGTTCATGAAATAGGTGTGGGAACGCTGAAAGCTACCGAGTAGCTGAGATCGGTGAAGAAGTTTCGCCAGGAATTTGCTGTATTCACTTTGGACGACTTTGACATGTTTGATTTAGCTAATCTGGGCTGAGTTTCCCAAAAACTCTTAAGTAGTACTTAAGCCTAAGTAGTACTTAAGTATGAGGGGCCGTCTAGGCAATATCATATCACAAAAAGTTAATGCATAAAATAGTCGTATTGGCCTACATGCAATGTTTTGTTCTGGTACATGCAAATAAAATGCTTGCATGTGTGAGGTAAAATAATGTCGTTATAAACTTTTAGTGATGATGTGAAACCTTTTTCTGGTATATTGCCTAGGTGGCCCCTCATACTTAAGTACTACTTAGGCTTAAGTACTACTTAAGAGTTTTTGGGAAACTCAGCCCAGATAACAACTCTGGCTTGTCAGCTCTGTGATATAGTATGAATTATGAACATTCCAAATGGTTTTTGGTGAACCGTGTCATAGCTCATTACCATAACATTAGCTTGACTTTAATTGACTTGAGAAATAATGACTTATGTCGCTCCGGTAGCATAAGCCGCTTTGGGTGTACAGGCAGCATAACGCTGTCTTTACGAGTGTATCTATTTTTGGAAATGCATCTATTTATATTGAGTTTTAAGTGGAGATGTAAGATACCTTGTCACAATTGTGTTTTTTTTTTGTGTAGCCCCATTATGCACGCTGTACCACCAGTGGCACGCTGTAATAGTCCCTGACAAGTTTACTACTATAGAAACCTGAGGTTTCTTCCTGACTACAGGGGGTCTTTTTTCTCAGACCTCAATGAGCTTTTTTTCCCCCTCACAAACTATGAATCAAGCGAAAGGGAGTTTTTCCTCACCCCTGATGCCACCAGGGGCCGCACCTGAGCGCCCAATCTCTGTGTGACTATCTATGACTTATGATAGGCCCAGCCACTATGGACCGTACACATCTAAGAATCCTGGTCCTAACCTACGTTGACCTTATGACTCTACATTCTCTGTCTATCTCTTCTTCCTCTGCCTTCCTGCTTTTTCTGCCTCTCCTCTATACCTCTCCTTTTAAATCTATCTCTCCTCTCCTTTTAAATCTATCTCTAACAATGTTTTTTCCCATTTGTTAAGCACTTTGAGTTACATGCCTTGTATGACACAGTGCTATACAAATACAATTATTATTATTATTATTATTATTACACTATTATGACATAACACAGGGCCTTAAGTATTGCACTTTGACTTGATTACAGCAAATTTATATAATGCTGTGTCTTAACAGGGTAAATAGGATCAAAATGCATACATGGATGAAAAAATATCTGTATGCGTGTGAAATGTAGCCAGGCCACGCCCTGCTAGTGACGCAACACCTTTGACGTTGCTTCTAGTCAGGCCAAGAGCAATGTAAATATTGTTTCTCATCTCCCAAACAATAGGGAACTTCACCCACTTTGTCAGGAACCAATCAACCAGTAGCAAACCAAGGGAGGCGGGTCAACCATGCCATTTGGGAAATGTTAATTGTTATGCTCAAAGTCTCAAAGAGATTTGAAAGTCGATGATAATCAGGCTATGTAAAATGAAGCTAAATGTAACGTTCCATAGATGTAAACGTGGTTGTACTTGTTGGTTAACTATGGACTTCCTACTGCCACCGCTTGTTTTTTTCAGTGTCGGTCAGTGAAGATTACGATCCTGGGTGACGAGGGGATGCCAATACAGGTGGATGGTGAAGCCTGGATACAGCCTCCTGGGATCATCAAGATTCAACACAAAAATAGAGCTCAGATGCTGACAAGAGACAGGGTAAGCCTTTTTCACTATGTTTACATACCGTTTTTAATTCAGAATTAATAATTCACAATTTAATAGTTACGTCGAGTTCCCTTTCATCTTTCATTTAATTCTGAATTGTGAAGTGTTTGCATGACGTTTTCAAAGCGGAATTGAATTAAGCTTTATTCAGAATTGAAGTGAGTTAATTGGAATTAAATGTCCCATGTAAACGTAGCCATTGTGTACACTGTAGAAATTGGGATAAAATGTTAATGGTACTGACAAGAAAATGAACAATTTTTGGTGTGTCTGTTTGGTGTGTGTGTGTGTGTGTGTGTGTGTGTGTGTGTGTGTGTGTGTGTGTGTGTGTGTGTGTGTGTGTGTGTGTGTGTGTGTGTGTGTGTGTGTGTGTGTGTGTGTGTGTGTGTGTGTGTGTGTATACCAACCATTACAGGAACGCATCCTCCAGCTTGGATATCAATGCAAATTAATAGTCCTAATTTTTGGTAGCTTAGGCCACATACACAAGAATGTTGTCAGAGGACTGCAGATTGCGGGACTGCAGAAAGGGAGCGCAAAAACACTAGCAAAATTTTGCTCTGTTTCAGCTATAATAGGTAGCATGCAAATATGGAGACGAAGATGTTTTGTTTATCCTTGAATGATGTTTCATCTTTTGTAACAACAATGCTGGCATAAGTAAGTGTGTAAGTCTTTTAAAATCTGCCAGCCTGTCAATAGCCTATTCCAAAATATTTGGATCTTGTACCTTAATGCTTGTCTCTTGGGTCCAAATAAAAGTAATCAAATGTGTGTGTGTGTGTGTGTGTGTGTGTGTGTGTGTGTGTGTGTGTGTGTGTGTGTGTGTGTGTGTGTGTGTGTGTGTGTGTGTGTGTGTGTGTGTGTGTGTGTGTGTGTGTGTGTGTGTGTTTTGATATGCATGGTTGTGTATATGTGGACAGGCATTTGAGAACACCTTGAAATCATGGGAGGATAAGCTGAAATTTGACAAGCCTCCAATGCGCTCAATGTACTCGCAATACTCGGTAGATTTGGCCAGCGAGGAGGAGACGACTCTAATTCAGACGTGTGCTCATGCTGCCGAGGAGCTCATAACCAGGTGATGTTCAAATCCTCAGAGCTTACATGACATTCACTGGTACCTGTAGCATTGGTAGCCCATAATGACACTGCAAATTAAACTGTTTGGAGGATTTTGCGATGTTGTGAACCCCACGGCACTAGTTTCATTCATTTTCTGATTTCTTTATTTGCTTTTTCATGTGTTTGAGACTCAGTATCCTAGGTGCACATAGGTGCTGTGCTGTTTTTGTAAGTTTTGTTGCCCTTTATTTGCATTTAAGTATAGGCCTGTTTTAGTTTCATTGTTTGAGTTGCATGCTGTACCCTTAATGGGCTGTAACGAGGTACCTTCATTTGGCTGTGTTGGCCTGATTTCCAATTAGTGGAGTTTGATTGATTAAGCCATATGATTGGCTGATTGGGTGCTTGCCCGGTGTATTTAAATCCCTGTGCAGGGATCTCGGGAGGCTCATTTTGATTTTGAAGCACATGAGTGCTGTCACCCCAGTGGGTACAAGCTGTGGGGTTTTCTTGGTGGTACTTTTTTGAAGTCCACTGTGTGACTGTACCATTTTCTTTGTTTTTGTTAAGTTAGCTTACTTTTTGTATCTTTTGTTGTGTTGGTTTCTTACCTTTTTGTAAATAATTATCTTCACTTTCGGGACTTTGGTTTAATAAAAACCCATCATTTTTTCACCCTTAATTTTTTGTCACTGCATTGCTGAATTTCTCCTGGCCATGAGGCTACACTACAACATTTGGTGGCAGCGGTGGGATGGCTACCGTGAGGTCATCGGAAGCGTACCCATTGTGTGTGAGCCGTAATTCCATGTGAGGGACCCCCAGGATTGGTGACCCCGGTGCGAGGGACCCCAGTGATGGGTGAAGCATTGATGATGGGGCACACTGGATGGGAGAAGCATGATGGGCAGTTGCGTGAGGGACCCCATGAGTGTGTGAAGCTTATCGGTGTGCTTCCTGAAGGGGAAGGCTGTGTGATGGAGTGACCATCACTAGGGTTGTGTGTGTGTTCTGACTATTGCACCAATGAGCCTGGCTCTTTGGTGTAGCGGTCAGAGCCCCAGTTTACTACCCCAGAAAGTCTGGGTTCGAGTCCCAGTGGGGCAACTCTACTCCCCTTCGCTAAAGATTTACACACTTTCACACTTCACTTACATTCTTACCGGGCACACACAGGCGGCGACAAGACTAAGCGTCGCTGGACTCTGTAGTAAGAGCGATGAAACATGAATACAATGCAAGCACACTGAGTGCTTTTCATTGTCATTATGCAAGTATACTGAGATTTGAGCTTCCCTACAAGGCGCACAGAGTCCTTCATAGATGAACTCAGTCCTGTAAGTATGCGTTCAGTATAGTGACAGCTTTTGGGGAGGGAGCTGTTCTTCATTCTGTTGGTTCTGGTTGGTAATGACTTGTAGCGCTAGACAGAGGGCAACAGTAAGAGCAGATGGAAGCCAGGGTCTGAGTGGTCTCAGAAGAAATTAGAATAGAGGAGAAGCTTCACTCCCGTTAGTTCCAATTGTAGCCAGTAAGCGTTGCAGTTCCTCTTGGATGCCCACTAGGGGGCAAATGTGGGCAAGTGAAACCCCCATTGATATCCATTCACTTGCCTGCAAGCGCCAACTAGCTGCAGTTCATCTTGAGTGCCCACTAGGGGGCAAACGTGGGCAAGTGAAAAGCCCATTCACATCCATTCACTTGCCTGCAAGCACCAACTAGGATACAGTATCACCGGAGAGTGAATCCCCCTGGTGGTCTTTAATGGTACTCCTGGCTCTGCTTAGACAGCGGGAGTTGTAAATGGAGATTATGGGAGACAGGGGGCATCCTATGATTGTGCTGTGTTGTTTACCCTCTGCAGTCTCTTCGGCGTGAGTGCCACACTGACACTGTCCATTTCCCAATGTCAAGTGTTCTAGCCTTGGTAGTGCGTGAAACACCCAGTGATTGGATACTCCGCAGAGTTCAACAAATAGTATCCAATCACTGGGTGTTTCACACACTCAGGCTAGAACACTTTTAATTGTGAAATAATGATTGTGTAGGTCAGCAGGCTCGCTATGGTGGAATGGTCAAAGGTCACTAGCAAGCTTGTGTATAGATCAGGGGTGTCAAACTCATTTTGGTCTGGGGGCCGCATACAACCCATGTGAACCTCAAGCGGGCCGCATTAGTAACATCATCGCAAAAAAAACGTAAAGCAGAGGATTAGTGTTCAGTACTATCACGTTTTAAGTGTGTTGAATATGTAGAAAGCAATGCAATACTGATAATCCTATGCATAATGTCCTTGACTTCATTCATTCATTGGCAACCATCAATGAATTAAATATGGGACTGTTCATTTTGGCAGGGGGTCTGGGGGTTTTGTATTAATTTTGTATTTCTTAGATGTAATTTCCTGCATTTTCATGCATTCTAACATCCCGTTTCCAGTTTCAGCTTAATAGGAACCAATACAAATCCAATTATATTTATTATTTAATTACAACCAATACCAATACAATACGAATAAAAAGTATTAACATTTTATCTCTATATATGAGGTCTATAATATATGAGCTTCATCAAATGCCTGTTACAGTACAAATTCACCATTTATAATAGAAGTGTGATGTGCAGTCATGGGTGAGCGGTTAGGGCGTCAGACTTGCATCCCAGAGGTTGCCGGTTCGACTCCCGACCCGCCAGGTTGGTGGGGGGAGTAATCAACCAGTGCTCTCCCCCATACTCCTCCATGACTGAGGTACCCTGAGCATGGTACCGTCCCACCGCACTGCTCCCCATGGGGCGCCACTGAGGGCTGCCCCCTTGCACGGGTGAGGCATAAATGCAATTTTGTTGTGTGCAGTGTTCACTTGTGTGCTGTCGAGTGCTGTGTCACAATGACAATGGGAGTTGGAGTTTCCCAATGGGCTTTCACTTTCACTTTTCACTTTACTACATATATGCAGTATAACAGAGGGACCATTGGGTTAATGTCATGCAGGTCTCGATTTTGCCCCGAGGGGCGTAATTGCGCATTTCGGTTATTTCATTGAAAAAAAAAAACGTAAAAAAAACAAAAAAACAATTTATTTTTTAACATCCGGGCCGGATGCGGTCCGCGGGCCGTATGTTTGACACCCCTGGTCTAGATGTTCTTTTTTAGCACTCTCAGGAAGTGCAATTGCTGCGGGGACTTTTTTTTTTTAACCAGAGCTGAGGTGTTGATTGACCTGGACAGATCAGCTGAGATGTGGACTCGTAGGAATTTAAATAAGTTCACTCTCTCCACACAAGTTCAGGCAGTGTTGCCAGATGTCTGTGATCAAATCCCGCCCAAAAGGTGCTAAAAAACTGCCCAATTTTAACAAATTGCATTGATATCTATGGGCATAAAACTGCACAAAAATCGCCAAATGGCAGATTTTTCCCGTTTTTACCTGCAGACAGCCATCCCAAACTGCCCAATCTGGCAACACTGAGTCCAGGTTGAGTTCCTTCGTTTAGAAGAGATGATGTTAAAGGATTGTCACAGTACTACAGATACTATCATACTTTCTCAAAATGCATCCTTTGGCAGTGATTTTGCTGTAGAGTGACTGTATTTCATCCCAAACATGCAAAAATGAGGCAGACTTGCTCCAACTCCGGAGAAATCCTTCAAATAGTAAACATGCCAGGAATCCTACACAATGTTGAAGTGAGGTGCTGCCGGGTGTTAGCTTAGTAGATGGATTCCAGCTGTTGCAATGAAACATGCTAGCAAGTTCCTCCGCCAGACACAGGGAACGACTGGTGAACATTTAACCCAGAGACAGAGATTGAAAATGAGCTCATTTCCAAAAATTTGAAATGCAATTTAGATGCACTCACTAACCCTTTCTTCCTTGTATTTTCATATTAGGATATGTGAAGCAGCTAAAACCAATGGCCTCTTGGAACAAGAACTTGCTCACGCGGTCAACGCCTCATCACATGCCATCAACAAAACCAACCCCAAATTTCCTGAGGTAAACCATGATAGTTTCTAACACTTAATTGTCTCGAAGTCCTGACCTTGTGAACTCAATATCTGAATAGAATGCCTTAAGTCTGGTGTTAGTAGGCTACATAATTAGTTTTAGCTTGCACCTCTACATGGGTTTCTCCGTTTACAGACACTCACACTGTGTGTGCACTGCGCAGCCATGAGCTGGCTAGGTGCTTAAGATTGAGAGTCCCATTGGAGTAGTATAGTGTTAGCCAGGCCACGCCCCCTAGTGACGCAACACCGTCATTGTTGCTTCTTGTCAGGCCACCAGCAAGATAGATATACCTTCTGATCTCCTGGGAAATCGGGAACACCACCCACTTTGTCTTGAACCAATCAACTTTGAGCAGCTCCAAACGGCCCTGGGTAGAGGTGTGTTCAAGGCAGTGACGTGGTTTAAGCAGGTTCGGCACAGCCTTTTCTGGCCTCAACCAGTCGCAAACCGAGGGAGGCTGGACGGTTACATACCGCCATTCAGACATACCGCCATTCCGACATACCGCCATTCCGACATTGACTTTTTATTTCTAGAACCATTTTTTCAGCTTGCAGGAACTGTTTTCAGACCCTACCTGTAAGGGAATTTGGACCCTGACAAAATTAGACCCTAAATTAGAGTCACCCTCTCCACTCCACTCGTGTAGCAACATTGTTGCAAATGTCAATTGAGTTGGAACGTTGGTCACGTGTCTCTTAAGTACTTGCAATGTTAAAATGGCTCGGAATGACAATCAAATACTGTCGGCATGGCGGTATGTCGGCATGGCGGTATGTCGGAATGGCGGTTGCCCCCCAGGCTGGACAACCATGATGTCTGGGAAACGTCAACGGTTATGCAAGGGTTTAGACTAAGTCTCGAACAAAGATTTGAAGGTCGATGATAATCAGGCAAGTATAGAGTGTTTTCAGCTGGCTTCCGTGGTTTCTGTACTCCTACTGATTCATTTGGGAGAACAAATACCAAATACCAAGTCTACCACTGGGCTACACAGTCTTATGCACTGTGAAAAGCTTCAGTGGGACTTTCAATGTTAAACACCTAGCCGCTAACACCTTGCCACTAGTTAAACACCTAGCCACTAAGCACTCTGGCAATTCCTGGCTGTGCGCACAACTTTTTTAAGTTTTCTGCCACATTAGCAGCTTTACAATTTAAGAGCAATTTATTAGCAATATGTTTTTTTTTCCTTGGATAGAAGTCCTTTTTCTACCTGGTAGCTTCACCTTTAAATTTGATTGGCTTTAATGGTGAATGTGTTAACAAACAAAATCACAAGATTATGTCAAGCATGGGCTAAGAAAGATGTTTGGTGACTAGTAAGTCATGTGCTGAAAAGTTGATTTTTGTAATCTGTATTTTCACAGAGTTTGACACGGAATACAGCCATTGAAGTAGCAAGCACTGTTAAGGCATTGTACAATGAGACAAAGGCGTTGCTTGTGGGAAGGGTGTCTTTGGTAAGTCTGCTAGCTTTATTGCCTTTCAAAGCTGTAATATTTGCAATCAGGTCATTTACTGTACGTAATGCACTTTCCCAACAGCAACTAGACACAGTTCATGAGGAACTCATATCAAGTGCTCTTCAGAATGTGGAGACAGAACTAGGCAAATTAGCCGAAATCTCCTGGCTGTATTACATCTTCCAACCCAGCGATGAAGGGGTAAGTGTGCAGTTTCTGAACTAGAGTTGACATAGAGTTGCCAATCTTCCTTGAAGATACCTTGTGATGTGTGTTAAAGATTAAGCCCCTTATTTCATTTCCTTATACATTTTTGGGTATAAGTTAGCAAAGCAATGCTTTTGCTGTCAGGTTAGTGTGTTCACTACCAATCGAATCTCACGCACATCCAGTGACTGGTTTCGGGTGCAGGTTCAAAAAAAGTTAATCCATAGATAATGAAGAATACCGCACACTGATGAACTCCCATTTAAGCCATTTTATTGCGTGACGTTTCGGGCCAACCTGGCCCTTCCGCAGAGCGTCTGAGGAAGGGCCAGGTTGGCCCGAAACGTCCCGCAATAAAATGGCTTAAATGGGAGTTCATCGGTGTGCGGTTTTCTTCATTACCTATAGTGTGTTCACTACTTCACTGAATTGTTTTGTTTGCATCCAATCATTGTGCTCTGTGGGTATTTGAGACACAGGATTGACATCTTTGAGTAATTTTACAAACTAAAAGTCAGAGAATGCGCACACATCAGTAGCACAGGTGCTGGTCCAAAAATAAGACAACTGAAAGGGGAAAAATCCTTTAAACACACTCAGCTGTGATGGGGAACACAGTTCACAGTTCTGAATGTAAGTCTTTCAGAAACAAAGCGGTCTTCATAGAACAGTGTCCACAGCAGTTAAGAAATTCTGAACATTCTCTCAAACCATTTCCAGAGAATCCCGGTTAATTAGTAAAATCAAAGTAGCAGAAGTATGTTAGGATGAGGTTGAATTAATTTTCTCTTCGTTTTGAAAATCTTGTTAATACTCCTTTCCACTAGTTTGCAGACATATATCTCCATCCATGCTCAGAGGTACTGCCATTTGCTAAGTAATTTCCATTTAAAACTGAATGGAACGGGTAGTAATGAACCTACTTGAATGAAATAACTACTCAATTGGAATAAATATGCTTATGTAAACTCGATCCGAATCAATGTCTGATCCGATGAAAATTCACAACGAATTAGAGGTGGTGTTGTCCATTCCATTTACTACATTTCAATTCCATTTTGACCAGGGTTCCACAATGTACGTAGCCTAGTAAACTAGCCCCACCCGCCAGTGGCCAAAATGGGTCTAGCCTCGGACAATGCCCCAGGCCCTGAAACTGGCTGATCAATCACAACACAGCAGGTTTGTTTCGATTTGTTTTGAATCTTTGGATGCAAAGCGGGCATGGTTATGAGGGAGTGACGACAAAAGCGTTGGCCAATAGGCACAGACACCGTTTGAAAAACAACGGGTTGTTCCCATCAACAATTTCCCGATGTCTCATTGATCGGGGCCAGACTAAATATTCACTTTTAATCTCACATTTAGGCTGGCTTGCCAGGCTACGATGTATGGTCTTGTGTAAACTTAGTAATAGTTTGACGCTTAAAATGTGTCTTGCACCATCATTAATTTGCTGCAATTATGGCTGCTGCTTGTAAGTGGTCTATTGATGAAACATAATTTATTGGACCTCTTAAAACAATTAAAAATCATCAACAGGCTGGATGGGGGAAACCAGAGGGATGATGACCTGTTGTATAATGTATTTCACAAACTTAATGAAGCTGGGGTTAATTGCTCTATCGACCAAATAATAATGATAAAAAACACACAAGAAAACCCAAGAAAAAACATTTTGTGAGGCCGGCACTTACCAGCACAGACAACAAACACTGGTGTGGATGTTGGACGTGATGAATTTGAGGATTAGACCGAAAAATAAATCTTCTGGTAAGTTAGTTGTTTTTAGTTGTTTCATTGCTAACAAGTCTTTATCTTTTTGGTTAGTTGTAATAGAAGGTGAGAAAGTGGATCGCACTCGGGTTCTTCTTTTCTTCTTTTTATTTTGTATTTTTTACATAGCAGCAGAAGTGTAGACAAACGTTTCGGCTGTTACCTTCGTCAGTGTCTCGTCTTACTAAGCTACTTCCTGAGTTTTATGTAGGCGTCTCCTTTGATCACCTGTTGTTGATTGGGAATGACGCAGTGCGCGCTCCAAAGCATCAGGCCTGGAAGCCGTTCATTAATTGGAGTGCCCACTGCGCCACCTCCTGGATCAGTACAAATAAGTCTACAAAAACATTTGAAATGCATTTATAACAATTCAAGGGATGAAATGAGGTAGCAACATGAGAACTTAAGTCCATAAATGTACATGTGTACATATGGTTAAGTCAACAAGGCCAAATCTCATAATACATAAAAGACAGAAGTAAACACCGGAAAAAAACATGAAAAAACTAGAGGGGCATTAGAGGAAAGGTGACAAATCAAAGTCTTCGTTCATGCCCCCTGGCAACATGGATTGGACACAATGCATCCAAAATGCCTCTCTCTTGAGAAGCATCTTGTCTACATTCCTCCCTCTCCGAGGTGTTTGAATTTGCTCAATTCCTATGCATGTCAAGTCTCCAAGGTTAGTTGTAATACAAATGTAAAATTTACAGACATCACTTACGGTAACTATTATATCACTACCTTTTCTCAATCTCAAACTGAAGTCTACGCTATGAGACCTGACACTCATGACGTTATCTACGATGTTGTGTTTATTTGAGTGTTGTGAAAACATACCCACAAAGAGCTTTATAAATTCATCTCTGTAAAATGGATAGAAGGCGAGCTCTTGCTCTTCTAGAGTTCGATCTTGAATCAAGAAATAGACCAAGAAAGTAATAGAACATCTGGAAAGCCACCCGTGACATGAAGCTGATTTTCCGTCGTGTCTTGAACTTTTTTCTACTCAATCCATACATGCAGAAAATCTGTACTTCCCCTTAAATTGATATTCATCACAGAATACACTCATATTTTGTTAAAAAAAAAACAGTAAAACAAATCCGGGTTTCACTTCAATATCCGCGTTTTGTGTGAACTTGGCCTTATGCATGTGTTTGGCTATACTGAATATATGGATTGAATATGAATGAAAAATTACGGTTTATTTGAAGCCTGCTTCAGGTCAGAGGTAGATGCAATGTTAGGCCCCCCTGTCCCACATCCTATAACAACAACAACAACAACAATAATAATAATGGCCAACGTTGTCAACATTTTTTTGAAGGGTCAAGGTCATCTGGATATGGCAGACTCCTTCAATGCTGGTCTACTGAACAACGATGCCTGATGAAGACCCTGTTGGGTTGAAACGTTGTCTGACCTGAACACATTTTCAAAGCAGAGCTATAGACTTATACTCTTTCCACTACTGAACAACAGGCCACAGCATAATAAATGAAGACTGTCGGTAGAGGCTGCTGCCCAAATTCTTTGAGGAAAGCTCAACAACAAATACATGTTTTTAGGCCAGCTTTTTGAGCATTCAGGTCTTTACTTGCTCATCAACCCTAATCAACTTATGGAGCTCCACATTACGTATATTATCATTCTTGCACGAGGCTGTAGTCTACAGTAACTCTACATTGGAGAGCTGCAACACATTGGAGAGTGCAACACACAAAAGTATTGCCCCAATATGTATTGTCTCACAAGTTACCTCAGTAACATTTACACATGTAGTAATAATGCAGTCTTGTACTCTACACACAATGTATCTCAAAAGTGAGTGCACCCCTCAACAGCAACCCCCCTCAACATTTCCCACGAATCAATCAATTTTTTTTCTTATTTTTCGGGATTAAACCTAATGCCCAGGAGTTAAGGCAGAACTAGCAAATAACATCATTGACCATACATTGACCATGCATTTTCACATACTCACTTTTGTTGCCAGGGGCTTAGACCTTCATTTTGAGATATTTTGAATGATCAATAACAATAGTACTGTTATATACGCTGCACAATCACTACCTTTCATTGTGTTATAGTGGCATTTCTTTAGCGTTGTCCCATGAAATTATATACTTCAAAATCTTCAGAAACGTCAGGGATGTACTCACTTTTGTGAGTAGTGGTTTTTATGTTTATGTTATTTGTTTCTAAATAAATGATTTTTTTGCCTATTGCTGTGCCGTTACTGTCTTTGCTAGACTTAAATGATTTAATTACAAAAAACCTTCCCTCATTGTCCTTCACTAGCATGGTTATACAAATACACAGCGCTTAGCCTATTAGTGAAGCCTATCTCTTGTGTGGTGGGCGCTCTCCTCTTTTTTCTGAGGTTGGTTTCAGGAACAGGCTCATCACGACAAATCTTTGGATACATCCCTTTTTTCAAAAAAAAATGTAGGGGCATTTTTGCCTTTATTTCGATAGGACAGTATGAGAGGCGACAGAAAGTGAGTGGGAGAGCGAGATGGGGGGGATCAAACCTAGGTTGCGGGCGTAGTAACCCTGTGCCCTACCGTTAGGTCAATACATCCCATCTTTAACTATGCTGTTTGTGTCTGGCTCTGTCTACGGTGCGGAGGGACAGGATATTTTCGGGCAAACTAAACATTTTGCTGTTATAACAATCAGAGTAGTTCCATGAATGTAGAATGAGATTAAAACAAGCAGGGTTCACCTTAGAGCAACACATATGCACACTGAATTGTTTATGTAACCTTTGTGTCATCCAGCATCACTCACTGGAGGATGACAAGAGGAACAGCCGAAGTAACATGTTCCGCATAGTACCTAAGTTCAAGAAGGAAAGAGCACCCAGGAAACCCAGTCCACAGTCAGGTAATTCTCCAGTTAAATTATTTAAGTAGAGTTATTACATTACATTACATTACATTACATTGCATTTGGCAGACGCTTTATAACCAAAGCGACTTTCAAAAGAAGACATAATCATAGCCAACATCGCTAGCAGATACAAAGTGCACAGGAAATATACAGAACAACAAGTGCAGATGCAAAGAAGGGTTATTTTAATTTTATTTTATTTTATTTTATAGAAGCAGATCAGGCAGTGAAGAAGCATGTGAGAGGACCACTCATTTTTTTATCACTATTAGGCCTCGTTTATTTACATACGTATTTTGATGCTGTGATGAACATATTTTTGTCCGCTAGCCTTTCGTTGACATGTAAATGGAGTTCTACGCAACTACCTCAGACGGATACCTAGTGTAGAGTGTCCCTGGAGCAATTGGGGGGTTAAGTGCCTTGCTCAAGGGCTTTTCAGCCATGGATTGAGGTGTAGGGAAAGGTAAGGGTGGTAATCGAATCTGAAAAGTTGTAAACATTAGGACGTGTGTATGACACAACGATTGTTTCAAGGAAGAATTTTGCCGTAAGAATATTAGAAACTAGCCTAGTAAACTAGCGCCACCCGTTGGCAGTCAATTTTTTTACATTTTACTGGTCTAGCCTCGATCCATAGCCGTGAATTGCCAAATTGCCCTGAATCTGGCAAACCAATCACAACGCAGAGATTTATTTTAAATCAAAGCGGGCGGGGTTTTGAGGGAGTGGTGACGAAGCCCGCAACGCTGGGGAAGCACAACAACAAGAAAGATGGCGCAGATTGGTCAGAGTGTTGGCCTACAAGTATAGGCACAGGTACGGTTTGAAAGACAACGGGTTGTTCTCATCAACAAACTTCAGATGTGTCATTCATCGGGGCCAGACTAAATTAAACATCCAATCTCACATTTAGTCTGGTTTATCAGGCTAATTAGAAACAACACTTTTGAGAAATGGACCCAGAGCAATGGAACGCAAATACAGTACATGGCATGTATCTTCACGCTAGATCATGACATTTTTCGGGAATTCCTGTGAGTCACGTGATTCCCGCAGGATTCCTGGGGTATGGGATTAAACATTTTATCAATCCTGTGATTGGGATTGGACGTGAATTAAAATGAATGGGTACCATCAGGAGTGAGAATGTCAAAAATAGATGATTTTCATCTGTTTAAAACAACCAACATTAGGCCCTACACCCATCTATTGCAGTATTTTTTTGGTTAAACAAGGTCAAAAACCCTCTGCTATTTTTCTTTAAAAAACAAGACGGGTGACAGTGGGGCTGATTTGAAGTGGGAGCGGGCTGTATTGGGAGTCATATTTACGCTTCAACATGAAATCAAAATTAAACACGAGGGAAAAACTTGCAACATGAAACATGCACAAGTTGACCGATATTCAACAAGGACTTCACAGTGTTTAAATGCAAGTGGTACAAATTACGAACTAAATCAGACGGAACACATGATGGCGCAAGGGAGACGAGTGGTGGCATGTTCCATCAAGGCCCTGAAGCCTCTGCTGCCCTGGTCTCTAAACAGGGGCCAAATCCGGCCCGGGCTTGGCAAACATGCGGTCAGAACAAATGAAAACATACGTGTGTGATTTTCGATCACTAAAACTTCAGTGGGTAATCTCTCCAAAGCATTCACGGAGAGTTAAATCTTATGCTAACAGTCTCATTAACAAGAAGGGAAAACGGTCGGAAAAGCAAAAATCTGTTCTCTGTCCAGACATCTAACTTGTTTCTCATTGGGTTGAGGTGTTGATTTGGCCCGCAGCCTCACTTGCGCTACATAATTGGGCCCTTGAAGAAAAATAATTGGAGACCAGTGTTCTATTGCAACAGCCACTACCACACACACTAGTACCCTTAGCTTGTACATGCTTTTGTTTCCCTTAACTTTCCCCCTCTTTCTTGTGGATGTCCAATGTGTTAACCTGCATGCATACAAAGTTTCGTGATTAGTCCTCCAAAAAAACCTCTCCTTTTCTGACAGCGTTAACTTGAGTTTCCTCCCTGTAACACTACTACTACAGGTTTCTTACCCCCTTTTCTGTAACTCTTTTTATGTGTGCTGCTGATTGTGTTGCTTCTGTGACGTTGGTGTGTGAGGGGGCTGTGGACCTAAGGGGGCTTCTTGCTCTTGTGTAGTTCAGAGATGGGACACAGAGGATGTGGCCGCATGGCTGGAGCAGCTCAGCCTGGGCGAATACAAAGACACCTTCGTCCAGCATGATATCCGCGGCGCCGAGCTTCTTCACCTCGAGAGGAGAGACCTGAAGGTATATGCCATGCTGTCAGTCAGTAACGTCTTTGGTAACACTTTACTTAAAGCCCATTCTGTAGTGCATTATGAGCGTATTCATAATGAATTCACAATGCATTATGGCTACACTCATAATGCTTCATGATGTATTATATCAACGAGTACAAAGATGCCTTCGTACAGCATGATATCCGCGGCGCCGATCTTCTTCACCTCGAGAGGAGAGACCTGAAGGTATATACAGTATATGCCAGTCAGCTAAAGAAAAGAAAGCTCCCGCACACTGTTCACATTTGCATGGTTTACTGCAACGTTTCGGTCTACTGACCTTCTTCAAGCAATTCAACAGTACAAATGGTTACAAACATAGTTCGGTTTGCTGGGTTGGATATGCCAGTCAGTCAGTAACGTCTTAACGTCAAGAAAGCAGAGAATGCACGCACGTCAGTGGTAGCCTGGTTCTCACCAGATGGTGTGTGTGCAGCTCCGGCGCCCCCTGGTGGAGCAGAGCTATTACACTACCGCTCCACCAGGGGGCTTTGGAGCCACACAGACACACACGTCTGGTGAGGCTACGTCAGTGGCACCGGTGCTGGACAAAACAAAATAACTGAAGTAAATAATGAATGTCCGCAACACTGTTAATGCACCCAGTTGTTTAATGGTAAGACATTTTGGACGTTAGTCATTCTTTAAGTGCAACATTAAGTTACACTCGAAGAAGGTTTGAAACGTCATGCCATTAACCACCTGGGAGCATTAACAGTGTTGCGGACATGTATTATGTACTTCAGAAACGTCTCTTTGCCACAGATCAGTCAACACCTCCACCTCCACCTCCACCCCCCACCCCCCATCCCCTACGGGACCTCCTCGGTTCAGTTGTCTGTTGTCTTTGCTCTTGTGTGCTGCTTCGCTCTGGCTGGTGTCCTCTGTGCATATGTAAAAACCTCTCTCCTGGAACCTTACTTTTGTGCATGCACTGGTACTAACACAATGTAACACGGCACATTAAAAGCATTATCAGACGTGGTACTACTCCACAGACTTCAAAGTAAATGAAGGATGAGGTATAGTGAAAACATTTGGACACTTGTAAAGGGTCATTCCACAACAAAAACTCCATCCACGTTATACACTTTACTTTCTTTAAAGAGTTTGTTTGGACTTTTTATGCCTTAATTATATAAATGACAAAGTGACAGGAAAGAAGTTTTGAGAGAGGGGGATGGGGTAGTATTGAATTTGAATCTGGGTCACCAGATCGGGAGCATCAGTGTGTTGTTAGTGTGTCATTAGTGTGTTGTGCCACATCACCAGTTTTAAGCACCTCTTTGTATTAATACATGTGGAAGAAGTTCACTATTCAGTGTGTTTTAGGATGTGCAATCTGCGGGTGAAATCCAACACTTGTTTCAAATTACCAAAACAGCGCCAATGGTGATTTTTCTGTAAAGTTCCTTACATACTGTACGTTCATACACCACTACCACATCATGTGACCTGAAAGAACCTTTTCGTCACAATTCACTTAGCATGAATTCATGAATTCACTTGGCTCACATCTGACCCTCTGCTCATATAGTGCGAGGACATGAGTTGTGAGCTGAAAATACTGAAAATATTGCACATTGTAAGCCCGGTATTAGCAAAGCCTTAGGAAAGTCCTGAGGAAATTCTTAATGCGATCAATGGTTTGATTGCATCTGGGAAATCCTGCAGATATGCTGCAAGTAAGTGGTTCTAAGTAGTAGACAGGGCCGGCCCTTGGCATAGGCAGTATTGGCAAATGCTAAGGGCGCCACTCCAGTAGGGGGCGCCGCAACAGAGAATCAGGGATTTTTTAAAAATCTAACGAATCGAATCAAAGTGTGGATTACATGTTCTAACAATGAAATGAAAATTGGTACTTTGGAAAAATGATGTTACACTGGTATTACATGGTATTAAATATTGTTACACTGGTTATTACACTGTACCTTATGTGGTAGATCCACTGTAATAGTGAACCATTAAAATAAAGTGTAACCCTTTATTTTAATGGGGCTTTAATTACAGTGTACTTACTCATTAGGTACAGTGGAATAACTGGTGTAATAACATGTAAGTACAACTGAAGTACATGTCATTACATCATACTCACAATGGGTTTTTTGTGTACTTACATACCAAGGGTGCCTTGGGCCTCATTTTAGCCCTTTGTCTCCCTGGTAGAATTCATCACTTTGGCAAAGTATTATAAAACCACTTCATAGTACATTGAGCTCCAGAAAAATTGGGAACACTTTGTCAGGAAGCAAACAACCAGTAGCAAACCAAGGGAGGTGGGTCAGCCATGCAATTTGGGAAATGTTAATTGTTATGTTCTTGGTTAGACCAAGTCTCGGAAGAGATGTGGATGTCAATGATAATCAGGCTAAGTTGGCCTCAATAGTTGGAAATGGTTGGGATTAGAGATGTCCGATATTAGCTTTTTTGCCGATATCCGATATGCCGATATTGTCCAACTCTCAATTTTCGATTTCGATATCGTCCGATGCCGATATATGTGGGTTATTTTTCCCCATAACAAATTTTTGGTAACATTACAAATCTGCTGTTGTGGAACAAAATATGCTTAATTTTATTGTAATGCCCCACTAGATGCATTCTCGAATGCAACAAAGCTTTCTAAATATTAACATTGTCTGTGCAAAATAGAAAAATAATTAAGGAGAAAAGTGTACAGTAATTCAAGCATTATTATATCGGTTTTGATAGGTCAAAAATCCGATACCGATATTGACTGATATTACATTTTATGCTATTATTGGGCCGATAATATCTGTGGGCCGATATTATCGGACATCTCTAGTTGGGATCCTCTGATATGGGCGATGGGCTGTTCTTAAATGTGCCTCTCCTTTATCTTTTCAGGACCTGGGGATCATGAAGGTGGGCCACATGAAGAGGATTCTACAGGGAACTAAAGATCTGGCCAAGAGCGTTCTAGATCTCTGAGCAATGGGAGCTTCTTGGCTGAAGTGCCAAAATACCAACCTGAAATTCTGCTTGGGTTTACCCAGTTGAGTTCAGTGTGTTGTATTCATGGATTGGATATACCACATGTGCTGTTGTAGTCATTCGGGGTTTTAAAGGTATAAAAGGACAAGACTGAGTGTAGTAAGGTGGTGACTGTAAAGTTTGCATAGACTACTACTAGACATTTGAACCAAACTCTTGTCTGTGGCTGGTCTGGTCTGCTACGATGGCCAGAGAATCTCTTAGCAATATTTCGAACTGTACAGGTCAAAATTAACACTGAAGCTTCAGAGTTTCATACAGTCTCCTAAGTTTCATGTAGGTTTCTTTAAACACTGAATCATTCTTTCTTGAATTGGATATTTATTATTCTGCATGATTAGCATATTACTTGAAGTGACTATCATTTCATCACTTTGTTTTTATTCTATATTTATGTATGAGCGGATATACCTTATAAATTGTTTTGTGCAATATTTACTTGAATATACTTAACTGGTTGATGTTTACAGATTCAAAGGGGTAATGCCGAACACATGTTTCTATGAAATGATCCCTTATTTAAATGTGTCTTATTCAGCCAGTGTTCTTAAGCGTACAAAGTATATGTTTTAGGATGTTGTGCCTGGGAGTAGGGAAGTAGCTAGCCAAGGCTAATTTCATATTGTAGAGATTAAACTAGCTTGCTTGCCAAGTCTTAAGGAGTTTTATCAGGGTCAAGAATTCTAATATTTCGTAATGTAAAACTAAGTAATAACATATAGAGTGATATTTTACAATGTGGTATACATATTGATGGATGTGGATGTTAATACATTTACGTAAGAAGCAGTTTCACACAAGTTTATTATGCTCCGTTCTGGGTTAAGTTGTTATTATAATCATTTGAGGTCACATGCCACGTTCTGTGTAGTTATCAGTATTATACAACAGGGTATAAGTGGAATTTGCTTTCTGTATGGTGTGAAATTTGCACAGCAGTTTTAATGATCCCAACTCATGTAAAAATGCCTTGTACTTTGCCGATACAAGATTATTTGTTTACATTGAGTGAACTATGCTATAATGCTGTGCCATTGTTGATCTATTCCACTGACAATGCTGTTTTATGATGAAGGTGCAATCTTGTTCTATGATGAAGGTGCAATCTTGTATTTTTGATAGTTTTATTCACCTGTGAAGTATGCTACTTTCTATGCCTCGATCACACAAATGGTAATGATATTGTTCTTTCTATATTGATGTAACATGTAGATATGTTACCACTTATGAGATTTTTTTTGTCTTATTCATCAAACTTGCAACCAAATTCTTATTCCTTCCTCTTTGTGCTTCCAACGTTACAGTGTTTGAAAGTGATTTTTTTTTTTTAGATTGGCAAGACTGTATTGTATGCCTATCAGGCTTGTAATAATACTATGTAGTTACTTATGTATAAGAAAACCTAAAGTTCACAATCGCTTTCATTTGCCAAGCTTTACAGGAAGTATATCATGACCATGGCCAGTGATAGGTTTGTCTGGGCCCGGGGCAAAATCATCTGAAAGGGCCCCCCTCCAAATACATACAATGTAACTGGGCCCCCTCCAAGGCTGGATTAAAATCGCCTTGGGCTATAGGCTGCAGCTATATCTTGGCTGTGCATTAATCTAGCCCTGGACCCTTCTATCCCGAGCCTGATCTCGAAAAATGTTGTCTAATTTCTCACGCAAACCAACATCCAAAATTGCGTCCAAATTCCGACGCTTTCCCTGCTGTCTAGAGCACATAGAGCTGATTGGTCAAGCTGTGCCCTTACCAAAACCACCCCTAAACTTAACCTGTCAGTAATGCAAGGTTTCCGAGTTGTACAATTGTGCCCTACCCAAAAATATCTCTAAACCATCCCTATTTGTGCCCTGACCGACACTAACCCTAAACCTAACCTGTCACAGACAGCTGCATGGCAACTGTGCAAGTGTGCTTAAGGGAATGCGTAAACGCGACGCAATCTAAGGTTTTGGTTTGCGTGAGAGTATAGACGCAGTTACTTCGAGATCTTGTAGCTATCCCTGGGCTGAGCCATTTGCCCCGCCCCAGTCGCAGGCCTGATGATCATGACCATCATTCCTGTTTGCTTTCTTCCACCTAGCTTCCCTCTTACTATGCCCTTTTCTTTGCTAAGTTATGTCTTGAGAATGACATAATACTACTGAGAATGTCTGAATGCACTAAGAACTACAATAGTAAAGGAATAGCATCTTATTATGGTGAAATCAAGTTCCCTAAAAATACTATCACTTCAATGAAAGACTGCGCAATTTTATAGAATTTTACACAACTCAATTTTCAAGAGAAAAAAAATGTAACGGCTTTTGTCATACACCATGTTTCAAATTAAAATGCAAATGATTTTTTTCACTGATTTCCAGAAAACAGTCAGTATAAACGATAGCCATTGTAATTCTCCAATCATCAGAGTACAAATAATGAAGTAAATGATAGCGTAAGACCACAGTGCAAAAAATCATACAAAATAATACAAAAAATGATTGGAAAAAAACTTTCATTTTTCATTGCATTTTTTTGTCCAGTACAGCAAAGGAGCAGGTGCTTTAGCACCACCTCGACTGTGCACAGTGTGCACAGGTAGGCACTGCACACCTATGGCGCACCAGGAATATTGATTATGTAAATCAGTGAAAATGTAGTTTGCATAATAATTTGGAAAGCGCGCGCACACACACACACACACACACGTATACATATGTTTGGGCAATTCCATATACATTTTAATGACTTCTACTGCACCATCATTATTTTTCACATTCTATGTCTGATGAGAATCAACCCAATTACATGTCTTGTTTAAAGGGGTATGAAACAACAGACAATATTCATGAAAATAAACGTTTTACATTTTCCGTCATGCTGTATTTTCGTTGTTGTTGTTGTTGTTGTTGTTGTTGTCCAAGCTAGCTGATCACATCATTAGCAAATAAAATTGCAAATAAACTTTTATACAGTCACAGATACAGCTTGTGCAGGCAGGACACTCAAACACATGCAAAAATCACTAGTAGGCTATTAGACTACAGTATGCACACATGCACCTAAGACCTCTTAAAGGAGCCTGATCACTCTCCATTGGTGACCATTGTAGCCACCGTAAAAAAAAAAAAAAAAGTTCCACTTCCATCTAGGAGGTGGTCGTGACAAGTGAAAAATGAGATACTGGCTGAAATTGACAGTTTTATGCTGAAATTCACTGAGCTCCTAAGAGCAGCCCATTTTTTCACTTTTTTTTTTTTTTTTTTTTTTTTTAAAGTGCCTATAGGTGCTTTAATGTACACACCTTTGGCCGGGCCAAGTGATTAGGACACCTGATTCTGAATCTGACCAGGACGTGTTAGCTAATAGGCCTACTTGATAGTGTATGTACAGGGTGTCCCAAAAATGTATACTTTAGATCATTGTGAAGTAAGTGGTATTTAACATCCATTTCAATTCAAATTGAATTAGGGCCCAACATTGGAACTAAGTAGCATGCCAAACTCAATATTTATTTTACAAAATGGGCTAAAATTGTGCATGCATAATAAAAGTTAAATTTCAAACAATTTTCCCCATCATATGCTCGTTCAAATCTGCACATATTGTGTCGCATATGAGTGTGAGCTGTTTCATTGGCCTGGACCCACTCATATCCCTGTGACACACCAAATTTCATGTTCAAGTCTTGTTACGCTATACATTAAAGGTGTACGTGGGCCAACTGTAATATACATTTGAAATGATCTCGCGGGCCGAATAAAATGACTCGGTGGGCCAGAGATTTGGCCCCCGGGCCTGAGTTTGACATCCCTGTAATAAAACGTACAGACATTTGTGTTCTCCAATTTGGTTCAGGCTCTGCTGTCAAAGCAAGTCATTTATGGCTGCATTAACTTTCAGTGTCAGGTCTCATAGTAGACTAGTCATGCATTTCAGAATAATGGGAGAAAAACATGAATGTGATGGCTGTAAATTAACTTTGAAAATGACAAAAACTTAAATAAATACCTAGATTTGAAGTGTGTATAGACCTGCATACATTTTTGTCCTGGAGTGCTGGAGGAAAGGATGGGAGTCGTTACTGAGGCTTTATCTTCTTGTTTAGTGGGCCTTATGCAAATGTATTTTTCATGGATTTTTTTCCCCCTTTCTTTAAAAAAAAGAAAGATATTTTGATCCTGGGGGAGAAATCTGGTTTTAGCTAGGCCCTTTTCAGGGAGCTAGAACTTTACATGTAGCGTATATAGACTAAACAAGATGCCCAAATGGATGTGTTATCCTTATGTGTGCAAATTTTTTTCTGGCTCTACTATGCAATTATCATGTAGGCTAATAGAGAGATCATTATCCTGATTATGAACATGTGCTGCAGAACCATAGACATACAGCTAGTTGCTACACATGCAGAAACGTCCCTGAAACTGTTCTGAGAGTGCGCGATGACGCAGCGCCAACCCACGCGACTAAAATCTGTAGGCTACTCGATGAACTATCTGACAACTCGATTGGTTTTGCCTGTCGATGACTGTAGTTGTTTTGGTAAAATGGTCAGACTCCGTCTACAGTGATCTGTCAGATGAGGTAAGGACGCTATCTTGAGCTTCGTAGTATGATTTTAGACATGCATCTTTATTTATTTCACTGAAGTCTACGCAAAGACCAGGTACGTTTTTGAATCTATTGGCTAACATGGTTATAACACTGCTGATTGGTAATGTAATGGTAACAACATGGAATAGCACTAGGCTGCTACTGGTGCACCAAAATCTAGCACGGCCCCAGCGATTTTAACAGGATGCTTGATATGATACGACTCTCTCTTCACCCAGTCCAGAGATTAACTATTGGAAAATCCGGTCGCTACATGCTAAGGGCGGCATTTTGTTTGTATACATCACCAACCACTGGCAGAAAATCGGTGGGGCGATATCAGGCATGTTGGCCCGCGTCGTACTAGACGCCTATTTTGTTTATTACTCATTCAGTCGTCGAGATGCGGCAGACCAAAAAAGCTGTTGGAGCATAGGGCAGCCTACTTGGGGCATATCATATAAATTGTAACTACCCTTGCTTCAAAAGTGATTGGATTTGTGAGGTGATCGGGCCTCCAATATCGGTGAAATATGGTGGACATTGTAGTCTGGGAAGTGTCTGAAATTATGCAGCAAGCCATCGGAACATTGGGCAATTTACGCACGTCTTCTGTCCTTGCCGCATGCGATTTAATAATGTGATTTAATGTTCTCTCAGTCGAATGGTCACTGTATAACCCAACGCATTGTCTTTGGAACTGCATTTTTTCGACTTCATCTGTTGGGTGTGATGGATTTAACATGACTGACCACGATAGGCTTACCCATAGTTTGTCCACCATATGATCATTATCGCACTGTTGCGTCAAACTTGGGTGGATCAGCTGTGCGATCACATGCCCACACATTTTTTTTAGTTTGACAATGAATAAGCTGCTGTAACGATATGTCATTGTCATAATAATCAGTTTGCATCCTTCTCGGACAGCAGTTATTTACTGTAGGCCTAGGCCTAACTCATATTGTTTGTGGAACGAAGGCAAACCTTTTTGTTATTCACGATTTTGTTCTCTATGTCCTGGATTATCATGCTGTTTTAGGGACTAAATACAGATCCGTCAAAATCTTGACAATTTGTACCTAATTATTATTCACAATTGAGTTAAATGGGGAATGGGGACAGACTGACACACAAACACAGACACAGACACAGACACACACACACACACTCACACACACACACACACACACACACACACACACACACACACACACACACACACACACACACACACACACACACACGTGATTTATTTTATCACATGTGCCAACTAAGTGGCACAGAGCAGCCAAAAACTCAGAAGTGGAAAACGTGTCCAAAAAAAGTGTCCAGAAGTGTCAGAAGTCACTGTGCGTCCAGAGAAGAAATCCAAGGTCAAGTATCCACACTGTGCGTCCAGAGAAGAAATCCAAGGTCAAGTATCCATTGAAAAAAAGATGGGGATCACAAGTTGCACTGTGTGGCCTTGTTCCACCTCTCCATACTCGCATGCACGCACGCGCGCACGCACTCACGCACACACACACACTCGAGCATACAAAAAGCGATTGTCCTGTATGGCTGTATTGGAGAATGACTTCGCAACTCACTACCTGGAGCAGTGCCATAGGCGAAGTTCTCCGAAGACGTGATTTTATCAAAAACCCTTCCATGTGATTGGAGAAACACTTGAATGCTACTTTAATGAATGCTACAACTACTTACAGATTCAAAAATACTGTGGCCTACACATTTCAGAATCAATGTCGGTGCGAATGGCCATTGTTGCTGAAACAACTTGAATTTCACATATTTTCCCCCTTCTCCACTACATTTAAATGTTGACTACATCACATCTATGAAAATCCTGCCATCCTGATAGGTTCTTCTGCATTCTGGTTTGAGAGCAGGGCGAATCCGACGGTCTTTGAGAACCTTGTATGAGCTCATGTAGTTGAGCGGAAATACATGAGGGTCTGTCGAGAGCCAGGCAGGCTTCAGCAAAGCTGTTGAAGACCTTTTTCATTGGGAGTAGTCCCATGACAAATTTTGACAAAAAGGTTCTTAAAATTGCTGTTTTAACCTAAAATGAGAATGGAAGGTATAGGTCTTCAAAGAGTCAATGTATTTATTTACCCCTTATCCATTCATGTATTTAATGCCTTTATGTAAGAAAACTTAACAAAATTCATTGGAACTCCAAAAAACTGGATTCACGTTACTGTCCCAGCTATTTACAAATGGAACCCCCTACTTTCCTGTGTCTGTCTCATACTGCCAGAGGCGATTCCTCTTTGAGTACAAGGGAGGCGCCGCCTCCTGTCCAAAATCACGGAGAAATAGTATGTAAACTAATGCTTTACACGACTTAATATCATTGCTATTTCAGACCCAGCTCCATAGATGCATGTGCTCAACTTAGAGATTAAACCAATCTGTAATAAGATCCCGAAGCTCGCACGAGTTTTTTTTTTTCCGCTCATGACAACGCAAGCGAGTCGAGTCTCAATGGACTTCAATGGCATGTGGGATTGTGCGCTTTTTCAATGGCAAAATGCTAAACGGTCATTGGCTATTGCCGTGAAATTTTTTTAATTTTGAGACTGAGCCTCACTGGGAGTGAATGGAGAAGAGAGAGGAGGGGGGAGGGACCGGAGACTGGAGCTCCGACTTGTGATTGGGTGAACCCCGTGTCAGTAGGCTACAGTAGTTGATTTCATTTCGAAATGCGGATATGTTATTAATTTGACTGAGAAGTTTCGTCGTGATAACCAGTGGGGAAGCTATTCATTGCGTTGTACTCCAGTTTTGTGTACATATTCTTGTAAACCTAGTGTTGCGAATAAAGTCTTAATAGTGGCACGTCCTTATCCTTTTTAATCTCCCAATTCAAAAGTTGAGGTTGCCTACTTTTCGTTATTGCTAGCTTGCAAGAAAGCTAGAGAGCTATGCAAAATGAAATGCCAAGCATTGTGGATTAAATTCTGGCGAATTCCAGTCGTCCTTATGAGGAGAAAATGAATGTCAAGGAGCAGAGCAGAGCACTGCCTAATATTGACTTGGTGAAAAAGGTAGGGAAGAACAAACTTTTCTTTTGAGCTTTCGTGGTGTCTGATCAACTGGTTAACTGCCAAGTCCCGTGAGTGGCGAGTCCTTTCCTACTGTGCTGTTAAGCCGTGCACCCAGTAATGAACAAAGACAACGAAGGCAAACTCAATCACATCATTATGTGGCGGAGGTAGGCCTAATGAATAATAATAATAATAAAAACATTTCCCTATGAATAGGCTACAAGGGGGATAATGATTAATGATTAACAAATTTGTTTCAACAAGAGTCCTTCAGTGTGTGAGGGCAGGCCATATGTGACAGGACCAATATAAGGTGTGTGTCAAAATTGACCCCCCCCCCCCTTTTTTTTTTTTTGCGTTCTGGACATATTGTAATTGAACAGCCTCCCCTGTTTGACAGACTACCAGCCGCCACTGCATACTGCCCTATCCAATTATATACCGGTAGGCAAAAGAAAAAAGAAACAATGGAGAGATAAGCTTGATGCACCCCTTGTCTTCGGACTGTGAACTTTCCTGTGATTGTGTTTTATGGTGAAATAACAGCATAGGTTTTAGAAAGAACAATCAGAGAGCAATCACAACCTTTTCTGAGATATTTCATGAAAATAATACACAGTTTTTTTGTGGCTTTTATGATTTTGTCTGAATAGGTTTCTGGCACCAGAGTCCTTGATTCATCATGGATGCCTGTGCTAGAATCAAAGGGATACCTTTAAAAAGTCGCGCCACTTTCAGAAAAGAGGTATGTTGTTTTTTATTCATCAAGTTCTATTTGAAAAAAATGTTTTTATGTAATAACTTTGTATTGTACAGTACTTGGTTGTGGGATGCACGCATAGGGCCATTGTATTTTGTGGATATCAGTGTTAATTTCGTCAACCATGACTATGACTAAAATATTTCGTCAATACCCTTTTTTGATTTTCGTCATTTAGACTAAGACTAAGACTAAATTGGGTAGGCAATGACTAAAATATGACTAAGACTAAAATTGATTTTCGTCATTGTGACTAAGACTAAGACTAAATTTTAAAAAGCTGACGAAATTAACACTGGTGTTAAATAAAATAGAGAAAAAGAGCACCAGTGTGTGAAGAAGGTTTATTCTGCACAGTGTGATATATGTGAAAAAGAGAAGTAGTGTGCGGAGAAGGTTTATTCTCTACAGTCAATGGTATATGTTAAAAAAGAGAATCAGTGTGTCGAGAAGTTCTATTATGTACAGTGTTGACTAAAATGACTAAAATGACTAAAAATCGACTAAGACTAAAATTGATTTTCGTCATTTAGACTAAGACTAAGACTAAATTGGGAAGGCAATGACTAAAATATGACTAAGACTAAAATTGGTTTTCGTCATTGTGACTAAGACTACGACTAAATAAAAAAAAGCTGACAAAATTAACACTGGTGGATATTATGGTAGCCTCTTACTGCAACTGGGCCCGTCGATGAACCTGTTCCCTCTTCCCTGAAAACACTCAACTACATCATAACAACGCTGCTATGACAATGCAGAGAGTCTTAAGTAAACAAAGTAACTTGGTCATTACCATATTGGTGAAAAATAAGGTTATAACAGAGGTTCTGCACTACAGGCTTAATTAGTGTGTGGGAGGTGTCCTTTGTGGGCCAATGACATGATCATTGAATAATTGTTGACCTGTAAGTAAAGGGTGTATACACCCATTAAGATGCACCTGACTGATTGGGTGTTTCTACTTGAAAATGGAAAAATAAGCTTGTTGAAAGGTGTGGGACCATCAGTTGTGCCGTGTTGACATCAGGTGGATAGACAGCCGACACTGCTGTTGGACAGCTGCTGAATTTATATTTTTGTGTTTAGCATGTGCTCACATGTGAAGTAATACTTTTCTTAGAAAGTAGTTGTTTCATGTTTTACTTATTGTAGATCTGTCAATAACAATCTTTGCAGTTGTCAGAGACTATTGTAAGTATTAAGCTGACACTCCAGTGTTCTTTTCAGCTATTTGGACATTCTGTGATGTGTTTTTGTGGTCATCTTTAAAGGATGACCACACCTAGGGAGAGTTAGCCTGGCTCTCGCGAGACCCCTAGTGCTTTGTGCATCTTCGTTACACTTCGTGAGCTCGCACAGCTGCGCGAGAGTCAGGTTAAGCGAGAGTAGCAACATGGCTGAACTTTTTTCATTTGTAGGCACTCTGTCTGACTATTAAGAGAGACACATTGACATCAAGGCATTTAAGGCTCTCTTCCACTGCCGGTGTTCTGGTAGGCCTATAGCTCTACAAAGTGGAAAAGAGCCTTTAGTTCATACAGAAGTCCAAAGGTTTCACTTACTTTTTCTAGTCACTTCATGTACATTTTTACATTGTCAATCTTCCTGGCATTATTCTGTGATTTATAAATATTTTTATTTTATGTTGGGGAAAAGGTAATCCTACATCACCTAAACAGGAAAAGTTTAATCTGATTTAATTTCAGAGTGTTAGAAAAATATATTTTAGCCTTTCTAGATAACTGAGACTCTAATCTTGTGTTTTTATGTATTTATTTATCAGACTGTCCGTGAAAGTGCAGCAGTGTGTGTTAAAAAGCTTCTGAAGAACAAGAAGGAGCTTTGCAGTGTACTTCTGGAGTTTCAGCATACCAGAAGCACACAGCCCTTGGCAGAGGTCTGTACCTACATTATAATGCAATAGCATAGTGATCAGGGGAGCATTTCTCCAAAGCGTAGTTGCTAACTACGGTAGCTACTTTGTTGATTGCAATGCAATTTCCCATTGGCAACTACCCAAGTTGCTAACTGCTAACAACTATGCCTTCGAGAAATGCACCCCAACATTGTTCAACATTTTAAAACTTTCAGCATTTTATAGTTGTTGAATTACAGGACTGATTTACGTAAATTAATGTGGAATAATCCAATATTGTTTGAGCATGGTGGTACTGTATTGAAACGATCTATTCAAAAGGCATTTTTACTCTAAATATTCTTCAATGATTCTCCAGGTCCACTTTGTATGTTTACCAAGTCACAACGAAGAGGAGGATATTACAAGGGTAAGCCACAAGCATATATCATTTATTACACAACATGAAATTATTAACCAAAATTTTAGGACATTGCTATTTTTTTGCAAAGTTTGTGGGCAAGTAAAATTACAGCTCGATTCGAACAGGATAAATATTACCGTTGGACCACTGGTAATTCACAATTACCTTCCGCACCTCTGAGTTATTTCAGACGGGATTAGAAAATGTCTGTGATTTACCCAATTTACAGACATTGCAACCGGATATGTCATAATTTCACACCATCCTGTTTTGTCTCGTAGAGTTGTGAGAGTTTTTCCTGGAATGTTTTCCCCCTAATACAAACATCTTGCACTGTACCCCAAGCTCACTGCGAAACAGAGTTGTCTTCATACTTAATATATATATCTTTACATGTCTATTCTTCTTCTCTTTTTGACTCAGATTCTGCCATGTAGCCCCACTGATGTTGCAGACTTGCTGAGGTCCCTGCATGTGCATAGCCTAAAAAATGAAGAGGTCTTGCTTCTTAAAGAGTCCAAGAAGCTCCTGGAACAGAAGGAAGGTCTTTCACAGGTGAAACATGTCAACTATCATGATCAGTCTTAAAAGAAAAGTGTGATGTTTTCAGCTTTTTTTCTTAAAACAATGCTGTGTTTCCTGTAATACAAAACTGGGCCAAAATGACGCTCTGGATTCAAGCACTTAATGGTCAAAGTGTGTTTATGTTTTCTTCATGTTACCTCATCTCTTACAGACGAGCTCGATCAAAGCGGTGTGTATATTCAGGCACAGTCCTGCTGCCCAGATCAACGTGCCCACGCTCCTGGGACTGCTCAGCAGGTACACTGCAGGCATCAAGTATGCCTTGGAGCTCCAGTCCCTGAAGAGAGGGACGGCACCATCAGGTCAAGCAGAGGATGACGACACTAACCATTCGGTTTCGTCCATTGAAGAGGACTTTGTGACTGCGTTTGAGCACCTAGAAGAGGAGGAGAATGCAGACAGTCCACGTGGGTGATGTAGCTGTGTTTGGAGATAATCGTGTTAATATTAATTAGTATTAGTATTATTACTAATAATAATGTATACACTGATTCTTGGGAATGTGGCTTAAACAGGTTTTAATTTTGAAAGAAAAAAAATCGTTGAAATCCAAAATATGTGATAGTATGTTATCACAGACGAAGGTCTTGGCTGTGCAACAATGTTTCAAAACATACTCCCCATATTTGAATTGTTCATAAAATTGGCTCCTACTTTGTTTCAGTCAACACCATCAGACATCTAAATGTAAAAGTACTGTTTTCCCCCAGTTATGTGGATAACCTTATACATGTCTGGTTTTATAGGGGGTGGGAAAGAGTACAGTAATGAAATATAATAAAATTACAATTAAACCTTTAAAACAAATATGTGTAACAAAACCTGTTGATCATTTGTTAATGAAAATGTAATTGATTTTCAACAAAATAAGCACTTTCATGAGTGGGGCATTTTATGCCAAACTGTCAAGAATCAGTGATTAGCTCTTCACATTTTAACCTCACAATTAGTTTGTTTTTCAATTCTGTTTTCTTTTCTCACACTCTCAGGTTCTCCCTCCTATGGTCTGCAAACCCAGCGAATGTATGCTTCCGAGAGAGTTTCAAGGAATTGCAAAGATGCCTCACGTCCTCATGCGAAGGTCGACGCTTTTATGAAGAACAGCACAAGGACACAGAAGCATTCCCTTGAGACATCCATTCCGGAACAGTCGGGTGCCACAGCAACCATTTCAGGACATAGGACTAGCTTGTGTATGCCTGACATCCCCCCCCTCCAAGACCAAAACACCTTGCACTCCATGACTGAGTCAGATGACTCAGACTGCTCCAGTCCCAGCCCCATCATTTTCTTAGATGAAGTGGATTATCAAAAGAGTATGAAGGCGAAGCTTCAGATTCCCAAGGTTCCTGTCCTCAAGGATGGTGTGGAGGACTCTGACTCTGAGGTCAGTGAATTTTTTGACAGTTTTGATCAGTTTGAAGACTTGGACCTATTACTTCAACCCATCGTCAAGGTGTCAAACGCTCAACACATTCCTGGTCAACCGCAGATGAAGTCTCACTCAGCTATGAACCCTCACAAATTTTACCATCCTGTTCTGCCAGACAACATTAGGAAGCCAACCCCCCTGAAGCCAGGCTTCCACTCGGATGCCCCTGACTCCCCGCAGCCAGTCAGGCGATCCCATGTTGAGAATGGAGCACTGTTTAGTCCCGTCTGCTCATCTGCATTTATGCCTCTGGGTGAAGTAGTTACGCAAGAGTATTTCTGGAAATCAGATGGAGACATTCCAGAACTGTGTAAACCACATGATCTGTGTTCGTTGTATAAGACTTATTCGGATTTTGCAAGCAACCTGTCAAAGGAAATTCTCGGATCTGTGTACGGCAGTTCATCATCTGTCATCGATTTGAACGTCAACAACAATTTGAGCTGCGTTTGTCATAAAGAATTTACGAGCACCTCTGGACATTTGATGAAGTTGTCTGACATACAAGACACGCTAACAGTTGCCAACAAGTCAAGACCGAAATATCAGTCGCTCAAAGACGGAATTCAGAAATTCGCCTCAGATCTGGTAGAGATGAGCGTCGGCAGTGCCTTCAGAGATATCCAGAAAGGGGTGTCCTCCTGTACGACGACTCTTTGCCGATTAGCGGCAAGGCTAACTTCGTCAGTGTTCCAGATGGCCTTTCATGAGATAGGCATGCGTCACGCCTACGTGTTAAAACAGCGTGCCGTAAACGGACTGGCGGGCTTTCTCGTGGGAGAAGCCGTGTCGGGGGCACTTAAAGAATTCTTATGTTTGAAAAGTCAAGTTTTTAACAACACTGTAAAAAAGTTTGCCACCGACTTAGCCGAAGAATTAGTATTTGAGGGCATGATGGAAGTCTGTCAGTTTTCGCATCCCTCTACGCCGCTTACTTCAAAAATGTATTCCTTTGAACAAGAGGAGGAGGTTTTCTCCTCGTATGCCACAGACCTCTCAGAATCTGTCCTGCAGGAGGCATTTATAGAACTGTCACAAGCTGACATAGCATTTGCAACCCAAGCAGCCATTAGTGTCTCTGCGTGCCATGTTGCTTCTGAGAACAAGCAATCCCAAACAATATTTTCTACAACCGACAATTATCCTGAATTTCAAGGCCTTCAGCAGCCATGTGATCCAGAGCAGGATGACTGCACCATCCAGAAAGCCTTGTTATGCGTGTCTGGAATGGCTAGTTGTCTCTCAGTGCCTGTGGCTGGAAAAGTCATCTCTAATTTGCCGGATACGGAGTCAGATAGCACTAGCACTAGCGTTGAGGGAGAGTCAGTTTCTTTGGCAGGACTACCACCAGATAACACTGTGACTACAAGAACAACAGGCACCAATAGCTCGGCTACAACCGAAACAGTGGTAGGCAAAATGGCAAGGGAAGCAACCCCTAATGTAAACAGTAAAGTGAGAAACTGTGCGTCCTTCCTGAATAAATCTGTGGGTTGTCAGAGTTCTGAGAATAACATCTTTACACAGCCAGTCGCAAATACTGTGGGGAAAGAAACCTGCAATCGCACTGCCCAACATCAGGTGCCAATTCATTTTGTGATCTCAGACACTGATCCTGTTATGACCATGGATACTATACAAAGACATGCCACGTCTGCTGGAGATGGCAAAGTAATGGTGGAGGAAATGCTTCATGATCCCGATAAAAAGACAGCTGGTCCAAATGCATCAAGTCACAAGTCGCAAGAACCTCCAGAAGTCTATAAAGAAAGAAATATACGGCCAAAATGTTCCAAAAAATTCAACGGCAAGTTCACTGATAGGATTTCCCCTTTAGCGCCTCCGTCAACTGCAAGTCGCCTTCCTTTAAGTGAAGTTAATTCAGATTGTCAAAAAACAGGCCTAACACGTGCTAGATCTTTGTCTGATGAGGCTTCTGAGAATGAGGTGATGGAAGATGTCCCACAAGGGCGTCCTTCAAATGCAGTAGATGTTGACGAATCAGAACATGGTAACACCCCTGAGGACAATTTGATAGATAATGGAGCTCTCCACTATGCTGGGCGGTTAGCATGCCATATTGTTTCTCTAGCAACTGAAATGGATTCCATGGGTTCGAAGGATGCCTTGAGGAACTGGCACTGTGAAACGAAAGATGTTTCGCACAGTGCAAACTTTTCAGAGCCGACGTTAAACGTTTTATGGACGTATGCTGGGGAGATTGCAGGAGAAGTCGTAAACGACGCAAAGAAATTGATGTCAAGTCATTCGCCCCACAAAGATGACCAAAAAAGCAGACTAAGTTTACCAACGACTCACGATTGCAACACTGGAAGGTTGAGTAGTATTTGTGGTCAGTGGGCAAGAGATTGCCTTCCATCAAGTGTCAGCGCTCATAGCAGCTGCTCCAGTGAGACGTCGCCTAGCAGTGAGAGTGTGTCGGATGAGTATGCGGGGCACCTCATTAAAGTTTTGAAGAGACGCGGCGGCAGTAGAGAGCTCATCTTGGATCAGTATGCCAGTCAGCTGGCTAACAGATCGATAAAGGCTGGACTCACTCATGCAGCCCACAAATTAAAGCAGAACTCTCCCCTGAGGCTTTATCCCTTAAGACACCCACACTGCAGTAGTGGCAACAGACAATCTACTTTGTGCAGACTGCCATCATCTCAAGTATCTCCGAGTAAAGTTCCTGTTAGTAAAGTGTGCTCAGTCAGTAGTACATCATCACAATCTATTCATAATGGGCAAAACGATGGTGAAGAGTATATGGATCTTGTCAACTTGGCAGAATCGTTGGCATGCAGTATTACGTGTGATGTTACAAGAAAGCTCCGAGTGTCCTCTGTGTGCTTGCCAAAATCACTGACTGACTCCTGCCTGTACCAAAAGACTAAGCTTGAGAACATGGCAGATCAATTCACAAAAACGGCTTTTTCGTGTGCTGTGTTGCCCGACACCGAAAGACTCCGACAGTATCACAGCACTGGCAGCTTGAATGAAGGTTGCTACAACAATGACATATTGCAAGTCATTGATCATTATGCCAAAAGAATTGTGAACGACACATTGGAAGTCACTTTAGGGACGGTTGCCCAGCAGTCTGGAAAGCAAAGAACTGTTGAACATATTGTGTGTAGTGCAGAAACACTGATGGATGCCGAGGACAAGGCCACCTCGAGATCATGTTACGTTGGCAAGGATAGTGACTGCTTGTGTTATGATGCAAAGACTGCCGAATGCCACTGCCACCGTGTGCAGAGCAGACATGTGCCGTGCCCCGATACATTCATTGGACTTGAAATTCCCAAGATCCATATTCATTTGGATAGGAGAGCAGTGTTTGCAGAAGACATGGTATCAACGGCCATGGTGAAGGCCTCGAAAGAACTGAGCAGCACCAGTCTGAATGCAGACAGTGGAATCGGTCATGACGGAGCAAGTTTCGCGGAGAGCCTCACCACTGAGATCATGACGTCAGCGCTGTCTAATGTCAGCCAAACCATCAATTTGAGGTAAGCCCACTGAATGACTCGCACTGTAAATGTGTTCAGTGGGGCACGCTGATTTATTATTGGCATCCAGCAAGACTATGTTGTGAAGTAGTACATTTTTATACAGTCCCAAAGACATTTTCACATACAATACGTACAATATTCATACAATATACAACATACAAATACAACATAAAATATTCTTCTTTTTTTTAGTTTAGTTCAGTTCAGTTCAGGTTCAGTCTATGTTGTGAAGTACATTTTTTACAGTCCCAAAGACATTTTCACATACAATGAATATATTCATTATTATTATTTTTAGTTCAGTTCAGTACTGTTCAGTAGCTTTTATTTGTCCCAGTATGGGCAATTATTGTGCAGTAGTAGTACACCTCTCGCACACACATTTACACTTCACACATAAAAACACAAGAAGCACATAAAAGATTTTTAAAAAGATAAAAGTAAGGTGGATGAATAAATAAATATGTAACTTGTTTGTTTCATAGCATATCGGGAAAGGAAGGGGTCAATGAAACGGAATCGACGTTGAGTCAGCAGCTGAGTTTGAGCGTTGGAGATGACAGCCTTGGCAGCTGGTCCAACTTGAGTTTCGAGGATGAGCAAGCGGACGAGAGCAGCAGCTTCTTTCATCTGAGTGACAGGTAAAAACCACAAAGTACACACTTTTGCAACATTTGCTTCAAATGACGTGCAAATGTCTCGTGAGTAATAAGTAATAGTTCTGTTCCATGTATTTGTGCAATATCAAATCCTATTTGCCGTTGTCATCACTGACAGAAAGAATTAACATTTGTTTCAAATGACGTGCAAATGTGTAGTGAGTAAGGAGTAATAGTCCTGAGTCATGTATAAGTGCAATAACACATTCTATTTGCCGTAGAAAAGAGAGATATCCTCCGCATTCCTGCGCTAACACAGTCTGGTGCGTCACCGGAAAGGACTAGTAATTGTAGGGAAAGAAAGGAGTCACCGAAGCGTCCTCAGATGGAACTTTACTTGTTTTATTGGGCAAGTGCCAAGGCTAACGTTTCAACGTTCTCACGTCTTCTTCAAAGTCAATATGGCAATATTGCAATATTTAAATCGAGTAGGTAGCAGGCTTCACTCAGGTTTCTTGATAACTTTTAAGGGTGCTGTCCCAAATGAATACTTAAAATCAAAGAAAAGGGGGGCGCACCTTGCATCAATTTTTTCTTCTTTATTTTTGTGCACAGACGTTGCACACTGAGGAAGGCACACGCCGAAACGTGTCTGTGCACAAAAATAAAGAAGAAAATATTGCAATATTTGCCATATTGACTTTGAAGAAGACGTGAGAACGTTGAACCATTAGCCTTGGCACTTGTCCAATAAAACAAGTAAAGTTCCATCTGAGGACGCTCCGGTCTCTCCTTCCTTTCCCTACATTCTATTTGTCGTTGTCATCATTGGCAGGAAGAAATTAATGACAGAAATCCACAGTTAGTGCCGTCATTGGCCGTCTTTAAAGTATACGTTATGGGGGATGGTGAAGTGCAGTGTTTCCCAACCTTTTTTGCCTTGTGTACCCCCTAAGCCTTTTTGTGATACTGCAAGTACCCCCGACATTCAAGCTCTTTATCTCTTCCTCTGTTCTGTTCCGTACATTTGTGATTATTATGTTTTTACACGTACCCCCCGAGGTGTGCTCAAGTACCCCTAGTGGTACATGTACCCATGCAAATCACTGCTCTAGTCTCTCTCTCTCTCTCTCTCTCTCTTTCTCTCTCTCTCTCTCTCTCTCTCTCGCTCTCTCTCTCTCTCTCTCTCTCTCTCTCTCTCTCTCTCTCTCTCTCTCTCTCTCTCTCTCTCTCTCATTTGGATGTCCTATCCAAATCCTCAGCATCATATCATAGTTCAAGAAATCCTATACCACCAGACACGGGAGAATGTCGCTTAAACAGGCTTTAATTTTGAAAGAAAAGAAAAGTTAAAATCCAAAATATAGAAGTACATAATAACAGACAAAGGTCTTGGTTGTGCAGCAATCTTTTGGATCAACCTCCCGATATTTTCCTTTTTTCATAAAATAGGCTGTCACTTTGTATTTGTCAACACACAATTAAAAGTAAAAAATCTTCTATTCATTCAACAGAATGGAAGACATATTGTAAGCATGTTTATTTATTTGAAACATATAACAGACAGCACTGATCACATGTGTGATTTGTTCTCTCTCCCTCCTGCCCCTCCCCTAAGCAGCAATGGGAACAGCAGCAGCTGGAGTAGCCTGGGGCTGGAGGGCGAGGTGTATGAAGAGCATCTTTCCTTCTCCCCTTCAGACAGGTTGGCATCTGCACAACACCTAGTGGTCAGACTTAAGGGCCTCCGCACTGCACCCAGGGTTGCCAGATGAGACGGATGATTTCCAGCCCCCCAAAAATGCCCTAAATCCTGCCCAATTTGAACTAATTTCTATTGATTTCTATGGCCATAAATTGGCTAAAAAACCCGCCCAAGAGCTTTTCTTACCCACCGACGGCTATCCTAAGCAGCCCAATTGGACGGGAAACTGTCCAATCTGATTCAGAGGAGTAGATGTGTGCACATCCCACCCGATGGGCCAGGTGCAGGACAATGAGAGTAAATCCAAGTGAAAAAGAAGTCCGCGACACTGCTTGTCTTACTGTGTATTTAATAGAGCAACGTTTCGACCTTCAGGTCTTCATCAGGCAAAATGCCTTTTTCCTTTTTGCCTGATGAAGACCTGAAGGTCGAAACGTTGCTCTATTAAATACACAGTAAGACAAGCAGTGTCGCGGACTTCTTTTTCACTTAAACTGCCCAATCTGGCAACACTGTCTGGCACACTGTTGGTGCACCGCCGCTCACCAGCGCCGATGTCCCAGGATATCGGCTGCCGATCATGGGAGTGCTCCATTTTGTCGAAGCCACCCGTTGTTTATCCATGCTCTGCTGAAATCAAATCAAATCGACCATTCATTGCCATAGCACCTCTGCGCCAGTGTGCAGGGGTAACCGAAATCTAAAATATTTCTTCCCCCATATTCTTAAACACCAAGCATGTTGTGCAGTATCACCACTTTTTCATTTAAGATTTACTGGAAAACTATTTTTTTTTACTAACCATATAAGTGAATACTGTTACTAACCAGTATATGGAATGGTTATACTCTATCAAATGAAAGCATATACTGTAGATTCCATGCAAACAGTCAATTCTCTCTTACTCCTATATTAGATTTACCCCCACTTTGTGGACTGTAAGCTTTGTTGTGGCAATAGCCATGTAGCGACCAATAGCCAATAGCCGCATCCCTTACTGTTTTGGCTCTATTTCTCAACTGTTTTGTTTTACTACATTTGTGTTTGTTGTTCACATTTACATTTCTATACATTCTGATCTTTGCTTGTTTTGTTTTTGTATTCAATGCAGTGACGGCACAGAAGATAAGGAATTGGAGAACAAGGAAGAATTAAGTGGTAAGGAAAGCTCTGACTGAGAAAGCTGCTGCATCTGCACTACCCCCTCCCCTCCCTCGCATGGCTGCTCTGGGACGGAAAAATGGCCCAGGCCTTTTTGGCATTGACTGACCCCTTGTCAATTTTCTTCTTGGAGCAGGCGTCACTCTTAATTATTTAAGTCTCTGAGGGTGCTGGCCCAAATTTCAAATTCAATGTTTCAAGAAGGAGGCCGCACCTTGCATAGTAGTGTTTTTTTCTTGAAGAAGGCACACGCCGAAACGCGTCTGTGCAATAAAAAAACACTACTATGCAAGGTGCGGCCTCCTTCTTGAAACATAGACTGACCCCTAACACATCCACCACAGGCCGCTCTTTTCTTACCAAAGTAACTTACAATCAAGATCTAACATTCACAATTATTATGGATGGTACCCCCTCACAGGGTACAAGCTAGATACCTATATCCACACACAGTACTCTCAACGCACATACCAGTAGATTCAGATATTTCTTTCTCATACCCCTGCAATCTCTAACTCAGACACTCAGTAGATTTAGACATTTCATTCACAACTTTTTACAATTTCCCCATGCTTGGTCCTCTACTTCTGTCTCTACCCCTTCCCACTAATGCTCCCTGATGTGTTGCAGGAGGCGTGTCGTGCGTAGCAGCAGGAGGGGAGAGGGCTCTGCTGGTGATCAACACGGAGCTGCGTGAGCCGGGCCTGGACCCCCAGCTGAGGAGCCTGCTGCAGTGGGTGGCCGCTTCCATCGCAGAGCTGCCCGTCCTACAGCTCAGCCAGCCCCATAGCAAAGAGCTGCAGCAGGTAGGGCGGCTCGATGATGAGAAAAAAATCAATATCACGATTATTTCAGTCAATATTGATATCACAGTTTTTATCACAATATTTCTTTTAAAGTGACACTGTGCAGGAAAAGGTCAAAAAAGGTACTGCAACTATGCTGCTTATTGAAATTGGGCTGCCTATTGCCAAATTTGATCTTTACATGAAAGTTTACCAAGTATTAAACAAACATTTTCTAGTATGGTCCAAGTACAGTCATTTTTGCAGCTAAAAATGGCTATTTTTGGAAATCCAAAATGGCGGACCATGGAGAAGATCCCTCTTTTCATGTATGAAAAGTGCAATTTTTCAAGTCATAATGAAAACTTAGAATTTGATGCTGGTGGTAAGTATTCATGAAAAAGGTAACATTAGCGAATGGGCAGCATGAATTCTAGAAATAAACAACTAAAAATGTCACACAGTGTCCTTTAAATGAATAAAATTGTGCTGAGCAATTCACAACCTTCCCTTCCTGAATGGAAGGCCATAGAGACACACACAGTGGTGTTCTGCACGAGTGTTGGGTAGCAAGTCTGCTCTGTGCTCGCAATGGCTCAAGTGGAGGGGAATGTATTGTGCTTGGCGTAACCTAAGCCGTTTGGCAATATAGGCAAATATGAAAAATATTGTTTCAAATCGATATTATGAAATTTAATATTGTTTGACAGCAATATTGATATCATGATATAAATGTGATATATTGCACAGCCCTAGCAGCAGGTCACTTGTCGTTTTTCCAATGACATGTTTTATATCACATGTTGAACATCAGGGGTGTCCAACATAAGGCCCGGGGGCCAGATGCCACCCGCCAGAGGGTTCCATCCGGCCCCAAACTTGTGGAGGGAAAAAAGCTAAAGAGTGCCCAAATAGGAAAATCTCTAGCCCATTACAAAGATGCTGCATGTGCCTGAGATTTCATGCTTTCAGTACTTGAGAAAGAATCTGCCTTTTTTGCTCGACATTTAAAGTCGGTTGCTGATATAGCCTACAGGCTTACTTGACTAGCAATGATTGACTAGCAACATGATTCTGTTATGGAGCAGGAATATGTGATATTTTGCAATTATATTACTGGTCCGGCCCACTTGAGGTCAAATTGACTATATGTTCATCTGATCTCCTCACATCCGTTTGGAGAGAACAGAACATGGGACAGGGAAAAAAAGTTTTCTTTTTCCAGTTCTTTCAGTTTTTCCAAAGCGTCAAAGGAAAAGAAAGCATCAAGCAAATATCACCTTACCCTGTAATTAAACCCGGGTTAGGGTGTGCAAGAATCAGGTTCATAATGCAAGTAATGTAATCAATATGTGCATTTAGCGTGAGAGAGAGAGAGAGAGAGAGTGAGTGTGAGAGAGAGAGAGAGTGAGTGTGTGTGTGTGTGTGTGTGTGTGTGTGTGTGTGTGTGTGTGTGTGTGTGTGTGTGTGTGTGTGTGTGTGTGTGTATACAGTATATATACTGGAGAGAGAGAGAGAGAAATAAAATAGTCAGTACTGACTGGTGACTGAAAGTTTATAAATGCAAAGCATCTCATTTCCATGGTGTGTTTTCCATTTCTGTTCTTCAGCTTCCAGAGGTCATGCAGAAGGTTCAGGAGCGGCAGTGGCGCATAGGAGAGCTGCTGCAGGCCCTCCTGAAATACTACGAGGAGCTCCACGCCAAGCACCCGGCAGCCAGCCACAGTACGCCGCCCGGATCCATGTCTCTGTTTCAGTGGCTTATTGAACGTGCCTAGTAGCTTTCACTTTCTTAAACGTTGTCATGTTTTGTTTTGCTCAGCATGCGTAGTGCTGTACGCTTTACAAGTGGAGGAGACTCGCTCACACTATAATCGCCTCATGGTTCTCAACAGTTCTTAACTGGGTGCTGAATCCCACATAAATCCTCAATGAATGAATGAAGGAAGCGAAGGATAGCACTACTCTTTCGCCCGTGGGCGAATAAACGAAGAAAAAAATCTGAAGAGTGCTGTCCTTCGCTTCCTTCATTCATTGCTGTCTGATGGCTTTAAAAGGCTGCTGAGATTGGTCAGTGTTGCTACATCCCAGTACTCTGCTGTGATGGGCAGCTTGGTGGTAACTGCAGGTGTTTTGTAGGCACACTATGGGTGCATCCCAATATGTGACCTTGCCTCCTCCACTTGCCTCCTCCACTTGCTTCTCGTCATGATGACATCACTGACAACAGCATTATATTTCAATATCTTGCAAAAGCTCAATTGTAAAGTCTTTTTCTCATTTGCAATTGGGATGGTGAATGAAAAACAGTCCCTCAAAAGTTGTTGTGGCGAGGCTGACAGCTGGGAAACTTTATCGTTTTCTCCACGGAGGAGGGGCCAGGAGGCGGGACGAGGAGACAAGCACAAGTGGAGGAGGCAAGGACACATATTGGGATGCACCCTATGGTGTGCGTGTGTTCAACATTACAACATAGTGCCACCAGGGTGCGCCATAGGAGCTGCTGACATGACTGCACAGCTTGTAAATACAGTAGTATGATTTTCACCATGGAGAGTATTTTCGCAGAAGTTTTGTTTGTTTTGTTTTGTTTTAAATCATTCGATGTAATGTTAGCATACCTTTCTGTCGTGTACCAATCCACCGCCTCTGAACACTGTGCTGTTGTGCACTGTTGTGGTTTTTGTCAAGGAAACCTCACAGCCCGAAGCGAGATGAAGTCACACCAATACCTTTCCTTTGTTTTGATGTTTCCATTCACTAAGGGATTATCCAAGCAAATTACTCTCAGTTTTCTTTTTTTTCCCCAGAATACTAGCTTGAAGTTGAAATGTCTGAAAGGCGCTGTTTGGCAAAGCAGAGTCTATGTTACAATGGCATTTTAATTATTGTAGTGAATATGCAATCTTCACTTGGCTATCGATGAAAATGTATTTTGCGTGTTGTGTTGTTGCAGTGCTGCTTAGGACGTTTGCCACCAGATCCTCAATGGCACTTGAGCGTATCCCTGCAATGAACCCTCTCAAATCTCAACATGTGTTTTGCCATGCATAGTTACTTTGTCACCTCAACTGTACAGTGAGTGTACTTACAGTGTAAAGATGTGATATTTAAAGCTTAACATTACCACAGACATCTAAATATGTCACTGTCTTACACTTCATGTTAACCAAGGCACTCTGTTGCCTTCCTTCAATGAAAGCAACACATGTACACACAGTAGGTGTCCAAAAACTCGTCCATTTTCTTTTTTAGATTACAAACGGCATCAGTTTCAAGTATTCCTAATGGGTTCAAATTCTGTATTGATGGTCCAGCCTCAAAGGGAGCATACACGCCCTCAGAATAGGCTGATCTAGCCTTCCATATATGCTGTCGCAGTTACAGCAACTAACATTTCGTGCCATATTTGATCTCTGCAAATGTACATGGATTAAATGTACAAACTATACCCCTATTTTTTTCAAGAAACATTGAGATTTCAGGGGGAAAACGCAGCTTATCAATTAATCGTAAGTCGATCGATAAGCCAATCAACTAACGATTAATGAATTAATCGATGATTTGCATCCCTGATATGAAGGTTGTGTTTTTGGCCAGGTATTACAGTTGTTGCTTTTAAGAGATGCTGCTTTGCTTTGTGCCCTTAGTAGTGGAATGTTTCTGTGAAGTATCTTCAACTTGGTTTCATCTTGACTTGCATGGCTTTCTTTTGTGCGTTGTCTTCATTAGTGGCTGTGCACACAGGGGCCCTGACAATGACTCTGTGTTAGTCTCTGCTGCTTTCAGAGAGCTTGGTTCATAGGTATGTTGCTTTTTGAGTTGTATGATGCTAAATTTGTGAGCCTTACAAAATGAAACGCATGTAAAGGTCATTATTTTCATATAATAGTAAGCTGTAAATGAGCCTTTTTTTGTTGTTGAAAGCTACAGTTGGCACATTCTTTTTAGTCATATTTCTTTGAACTGTCATGGAATTCTGAAAGTAGTACATGAAATAGTCTATTAGGAAAGAAAATAAAAACCCTGATTGCTTTAGCTCTTTCCAAAGCCAATTGTCAAGTTTACAAAATGGCAGCCGTCTCTACACGTTAACCAATCAGAGCATAGTTGCCTGTTATTTTATCCCAAAGGATAACTATATCTCAGCTTGTTTCATGAATCTCTGTCTTGATTTCAGGGAAGAGTTAAGATAGATGGTAGTATAAATATTAAAGTTGAGCTAATTTGCACTACTTTGTCGACAGAGGCATGGAAGATGTAGTGTTGAGGGAGGGAAATCGTTTTAAATTTTACATGGGAAAAAGACATCACAGTTTGTACACTTGCAGACTACTGATTTAGCTGTTTTCAGCTTTTAGCTATTTTGAAATTTCAAGTACAACTTCCAAATCCAGAAAGTATATATGACAACAAAAGCCCTACTGACAACAGCTGTAAAGGGGCCTGAACTTAAGTATTTTTGAAGTTTATGTATAGCACCACAGATGAAAGATGAATATAAAATGCCAACTACAGACGCGCTTTAAAAGAAAAAAACTGCCATCACTCCATTGTGATGTACATGCAAACAGATCTTGGTGTTTAGCAAAACGTGTATTTGATTGATTTATTTGTTTTGTGCATCCTCCATACCTTAACTCATTCAGTGAAATTCATATATAGTATCTATGACATTCAGCATTATGTTATACTAAGTGTTTTTTTTGTGGTGTAATTGTATCCTAATAAGCTAAGACGAATACTTAAATTGCTGACTTCTGTTTTCCTTGTGTATTTGTACAATTTTGACAAAGTCAATCTAAATCGTGAAGTGCTACCTGTTTGTAGTTACTATTCATTTTTTCCATGATTGTTATTCTCCATGGCCAACAAATGTGTTTGGTCAATGCACTACATTTGCCATTGTTACACCTAAGTGGAATAAAGTTGAATTTATCGCCAATGTTTTTTTTTTGTAAAGTATTTTTGGGCATTTTAGCCTCTATTCAGATAGGACAGTGACAGAGGGACAGGAAATGAGTGGGGAGAGAGAGAGAGTCGATGAAGGATTAGCAAATGCAATATATTCAAGGGACCTAGAGAAGGTGGGGTCTTTTTTAACGCTACCTTCAAATTTCAAGCCGAAATTGCAGGGGGAAATCCTGGTTTGTGTTCATAGTACGGCCCTCGGAGGACTTTTACAGCCCTTTAGGAATTTGAAGTGGCCCCTTGAATGAAAAAGGTTCCCCACCCCTGATCTAAGGAGACCAAATGTCTGCCAACAGACTAGTTCAACTTTCAACTTTGTCATTCTCTGCAAATGGGCCACTAAAGAGATCTTAACATTTTCAAAGTTTCTCAGAGGGACAGGGATGTCTTGAAATTCCCAAGATATTAGACACATGATGATCACAGAATTATCAAGGCCAACAGGATCACATGAAATGGATTCACCAAGTAACTGCCTAAAAATCCACCCCACACACGCACACACAGAAACACACAAACCCACACACATACTCTCTCTCTCACACACACACACACACACACATTCCGGAGGGATTATTCACATTTTGTTTTGATATCTTTGCGATGAAGAGTCATAGTTGTTTTTCCACGTAGCAACATAGACTATAAGACATTAATAACTGAGTGTCTGACTTCACTTGTTTGTCATCATAGGCAACACTTCTCCATTCACAACTACAGAGCGCGAAACTGCTCGTTATGATGACATCACACGTGTAATGGTAATCCCCCTAAAAGCAATTTGCAATGAGGCAATCGGCCAATCACCTTGATCTAATAACCCACTGTTATTGTTTTGCATGGCCGTGGAATCCCCTATTCCCATGGGTTTGGTCTGAATGAATCGGTCTGTCTACATGACCTCACTTCCTACAGCAGGGAGGGAAAAAAATGCCTGTGTTGCTGACTGATCCCAGCGAAGTCTCCGTGTTGTCATCTGTGACGTACTGTAGGCTACAGCGTGTGGTCTGGTCTGCAGGGTGTAATAAGGGGATCTCCACTCCTCATCTCCAGATGCCATTAGTAATGCTAGTGAGGCTAGGCTGGTAACACTTCATTTATTTTCACCGTGTATTCTTTGCATATTTCAACATGTAAAATCATGTCCTCCTTGCACTGTACTGTACGTACAGCACCCTAAACTCTAATCCTAGCCCTAAAGTAGCCTACAGCAAGTACATACTGTTACATGTTACATAGTTTGTTACACTGTGTTGTTTCACTTTGTCTAACTATTGTAGCCTAATATATATATATATATATAAATTAAAGTAGTGGAAAAATAAAGTGTAACCGTACACTTTATTTTTCTATTACTTTTTTTCATATATGCAGTGAGTATGGTAAAACCACAGACATCCTCAAAAGGCAATTCAGATTGTACGCTTACACATGGCAGACAATGTAGCAGTTCATTCGACATACAGTAACTTCAAATCACAGTAGTTTTGTATTACGTCAAACAGCTGTCTCAGAGTACTGTAGAAGACACACTATATTGCATTCATGTCACTGACTGCAGCACCACCACCACTAGGGCTGGACTGGGGGAGAAAAAGGGCCCAGGCACTTTTGGCTTAAAGGGGCCCCCCTCATAATTAGGGGCGCAGAACTGACTCACCGGTGGGCCCCGCAGCCTTGTGGGCCCCTATTTTCAGAAATGTTGAAGACATTTTTCATTTCATTTTTTGCATTTCTCAAAATGGGGGCCCACAAGGGTGTGGGGCCCACCGGGAAATGCCCGCTATGCCAGATGGACCAGTCCAGCAGTGACCGCCACCACCACCCACCTTTCTGCAGTTCAACACTGGTTTCCATGCGACCACATGAGGCATTGTTTTACCTCACGACCCAGTATCAAGTGTCGGTATCCAGGATGTCTCAGACAACATGACGACACTCATGGCAGAAGTTTGTGTTGTGTTTCTGGGCTGGGCTGCACTCGCACTCACTGAGCTGAGCTGAGCACTAGTGCCAGTGCCAGCCCAAGCCTTTATGGGGCCCTAAGCAAAATTTCATCCGCCCCCCCCCCCCCTCCCCCCATGCATCAGATGCTTCATAAGCTTCATTTACTTGCTCGAGTCAGGGTTAGGAACTAAGGACATTTGTAGAAATAAATATATGACCAGGGAAAATGGTGGAGAGTTTGTTTCTTCCTGGAACTCTGCTGCTCACGTGGGGGTGGGGGGGGGCTGGTGATGTTGGGGCCCTAAGCCATCGCTTAATTTGCTTATGCCTTGGGCCGGCCCTGGCTAGTGTGGAAACGAACAGAAATGTTATGTGGTGTGGGCGGCTCCGAGCGGCTCTCCCACAGTCAGATCACCCTGGCTGGTCCTGACAAGGCTTTCATTTGTCATGGAAAGGCTCCAAGCATTACATTACAGTCCCAGTCTGTAGTAAAGATCTGCTGTGGGGACCCCTGGCAGTCTGGGGTGGGGTGGGGACGGTGCTGCTGACTCACGCACTTCAAAACATGAGGTGTTTATCATGAAAGAGGACTTCACTTCACATGAGGAGAAAGGAAAGGAAAGACTGATGTTCATTCACCTTGCATCATTCTTCGTGTGGGATCACCAGTACTTCCTTCTTCGGAAATGAGCTGATTTAACTACGTACTGTATACCAGGGAGGGCATGTGCAACTATTTTTGCAAGAACAAAAAGCGGCATTGTGAGACTCATTCATTCAATGTGTGGTTTCTCACTCTAGCCCCACTCTCTGAAGAGTGCACATAGAAACCATTGTAGGATGCCTCAGTGTCAACAAGACAGTGTAATATATTTTATCGAAATGTAAGCAATAGATGCCTTGATTGTTTACTTCTTACTTTGTCAGTTATTTGCCTGTTGGTATCTTTGATGGCCATGGCTGGATCGGCCGGCCACAAGGCATACAGGGCATTTGATCATTTTGGCCTGGTCCTCCCCTCAATGTAGTGGTCGTCCTCATGACACTACAGCAGGCCTCTTTGAGTCAGATGTAAATATTAATTTTGGCTATTGTGGTCAAAATTGCTCGTAATACAGTAGATGACTAAAAATGTTGTCACAGGCTTCATTGTCTCTCTCAGTGCCTGGCGGACCGGTCTTGGCTGAAAATACCTGGCCTGATTTTTTGTCCCACTTCAGCCCTGGTGATGACTACTGATTACATACTGAATTTCATACTTCATGTTTTCACAGGACACAGCTTCAGCTCATGTTCTATCTAAACCTCCCATTTGTGATTTGTTGAATGGGGTTTTCAAGGGGAATGAGGCGCCGGCAAGTCAATATGTAAAGTGGCATACAATATCTACATTTTGGCAAGGAAGAGAGTCACCGGAGCATCTTCAGATGTGGAAAAATTACTGTTTTATTGGGCAAGTGCCAAGGCGTCATGTCTTCTTCAGAGTCAACTTTTGAACTATTGACTCTGAAGAAGACATGATGTCTTGGCGCTTGCCCAATAAAACAGTAATTTTTCCACATCTGAAGATGCTCCGGTGACTCTCTTCCTTGCCTGCAATTACCAGTCCTTTCCCGTGACGCACCAGATTGTGAAGTACAGGAGCGCGGAGGATATCTCCCTTTTCTCCGCAATATCTAACTTTTGTTCTAAGTAAATTTGTTTATTTGTGTATTTATGTAAGCTACTGGATACCTGAATTTCCCCCTGGGGATTACTAAAGTCACTCTACTCTACTCTACTCTAAATTGCACAACATATCTGGCTTAATGTGTTAGTGAACACTTTTTAGTACATAAGGAGTCTCCAATAACCAATTACCAGTACTTTGCCATGCACAGTGAGTGTACAGTATCTGTTGACTGCATCTTACATGATGCTCTTCAAGTTTAGATTATTTTATTGTAGTTTTTTTTCTTGCATGTGTGTTTAAAGTATCGGGTTCATAGCAGTACAAACTCTGCCAGCACACATTAACTATATCATGTTCAGTCTTACATATACAACAGTGTTTTTCAAGTTCATATAGAGGCTACTGAAGGTATGATATTTTGTCCCTGCTTTTCACCCTGCTTGTCACATGATGATACAAACGCAAACGACGCAGAATAATGAACATGTAGGCCTACCTTAGTGTTTTCTGCACAGAAAATGGTTTCCCCCACAAACCATTAGTGTCCAACCTAATAACCACTTTTGTATTCACATAGTTCATAGTTATATGTGCTGTAATGGAATATGTGAAATGAACCGGGATATTCCGCTGAGATGTTTTCTTTTCAAATTGCCTTGTACGTATCACAGAAGTGAGTACACCCCTCACATTACTGTGCATTTGTAAGTAGGCTAAATGTTTTCATTGGACAACACTAAAGAATTTCCACTTTCACACATAACAGGGGTTCCCAAACTTTATGACCCCCCAATACACCAGTACATTCCAGCCAAAGTCCCCAATATATGGGTCGTGACTCGTGACACTGTCTTTTTTCTGTGCACCACCTTTCGCAACCATAGTCTATGTCTGTGAGTCAGTGCCCCACAAGGATATATATATACTGTATATTATTTTCTTTTTACATTATTATTTTTTTTTTTACAAAAACAAAAATAGTAGGCAAGTACTGTTCAGAAATGCGTACAAAAACAAGTGTACCATTACAGTCAAGCATGGTAGTGGGACTGACATGGTTTGGGGCTGCATGAATCCTGTCAACATTGGGAAGCTTACATTCATCAAAAGAAAGATACATGTCAACATGTACTGTGATTACTATAGCAGACCATGACCCTCTCTTATATTTTTCACATAGTGTGTGTACTCACTTTTGTTACAATATATACAATACAATACAATACAATACAATACAATACAATACAATACAACCTGTATTTATATATATGTTGTTGCCAGAGGATGAGACATAAATGGCTGTATTTTGAATTATCCTTAGTGAGAGTGAACAACAAATTGAAATGGTTACATAAGCCTTACACGAACTGCTCTCCATGCTGTCAAAGGGAAATTTCTTCATCGTCGTCCAATGAAAACATATACTTACTTCCAAATCTGCAGAAATGTGAGGGGTGTACCCAGTGGTGAAAGTAGTTTTCCTTTCTTACCGGTGCTATCCCCCCAGAAACAAATAATAAACAAACAAAAGGAACATGTGCACTACAGATCTATATCGCTGCATGACCATTTTGGGTGTCTCTTCATAGGAGGACACTTGTCTCAAATGGCACGGTGTGTTGTACATGTTTTCTATTTAAATAGCAGACCTTACTTTTTTTCAAATGTGTGTTTTGGGCAGCATTAAACCTATTCTCTTCCCGGTACTGCCCACCATCTGTAAATGTTATACCGAAGGTATGCACCTGTGCACACCTGCCTACTTTCACCCCTGAGTGTACCCATGTGTGCTCCCTTTTGTGATACACTGTAAAATTCATCCTTGTAATAAAACCAGACTCTCCCTGGGAACTATTCAATGTCAAAGCAGAAGGTGATGGTCATAAATAATCCAGGCCACTACACACACCGTGCACATCCTTTTGGCTTCGGAGGTCGCCACAGAAAACCCAGAATATAATCTGCACCATAAGAATCTTGAAAAATTTTGTGTTTCAAATCTTGAAGTACACGTATATTGGTCAGGGTTTTTTTTTTCAAGATATGTTTTTGGGCTGTTTATGCATTTATTTATTTAGGAAAGGGCAGTGCAAGAGTGTGATGAGTGTGCAAGAGGAAATGAGTGGCAGAGAGAGGGGGTGAGGATCGGCAAAGGACCTCTGGCCGGAATCGAACCCGGTTCGCCAGTGAAATAGTGCGGCATCCCACCCTGATGCTTTTTCACTGTAAGAGTCAATAGCTGACTGCAACATCTTACACATACAGAGGATAGGAGTGTTTTCAGTATTTTGTAATTGAATGTACTGTATGACACGATAATGGATTACATGAACTTAATGTAAAATGTAAGGTTGAACCTCAGGTGGGTTTAAATTTAATTGGAGTGAGTAGTAGGGGGCATCCTGCTTTTGAAAACCATGCTATGTTTTTGCAGTATTGTAAAATCTTAACAAATTTGATCAATTTCAAAGGTTGGCACAATAGGCTTGAAATGTTGAATGACAATGAATGGGTGTTTTTAGTGAATTCAGTGAGTGGTTTTAGAATACCATTAGCCATGTTTGTACACACATGTATCCATCCTTTATCCATGTTTTGGGTGTTTCATGTCCTGGGGAATTGGAAAGGCAACTACAATTCTTCCAAATGACTTACCTTACTAATTTTGATCAAAACAGCCGCACAAACACAGTTTGCACTGATCTTGCTTAAAAAAAGAAAGAAAAGAAAACATTCACTGCAATTCAAAATTTCTCTAGTCTATATTGTGCCACCCTTAAATATCAAATTTCCTAGACATTTGCAAGGAAGTCATGGTAGTGCAAAGGAACAATACCCAACAGAAGATCAGGATTTTGCAATGTTTTTAACTTCACAGTGTCATAGTATTTCATTTTGTTTTCACTGGGGGGATATCATGTACAGTATTTTGACAGCAAAGTGGCTTCAGATTGGTGACAATGCATTCTAATTTAAAGATACCCCCTGTGCACTTTTGCAATCGGGTGGAGGTCAGTCGATTTAGTGATCCCCAAACACTTGTCTACTTACTTTCTTAGGCCTTTCAATTCCCATAGGAACATAGTACCACTTGTACCACTTTATTATTTGAAATCGGCAGGCCTACATGGAAGCCATGGGAGCCAAAAGAAGTAGGAGGAGGCGAGAGAAGTCGTTACCTCAGTGTGACTTGGCAGTCTGCGAGCACTGCTGGCAGGGGCAGATTAACACACAGGCTAGATATGTCTGCAGCCTAGGGGGCCCCCACCTGCCAGGGGGGGCCCTGATTGCCCATAAGTGAAAAATTGCAGAATTGTGACATGCAGTATTGAAAAATTCATCCATGGTGTTGCGTACAGTTGGTAGACATGTTATCCTAAATTTTGTAGCTTGTAATTATAACACTGTCTACATACATTTTTTTCACGAAATTTGCTTTCCGGGGAGGGGCCCCCCACAGCAACCTGTATCCTCGGGGCTCCGTGCCATCCTAATCCGTCCCTGAGTGCTGGAACATGCGCATGCCCAGGGTAAATGTGCTGTATGATGCTCATGTAGGCAGCTCCCAGAGGAGCTAAGAATAAGCACCAGAGGGGCCTGCTCAGCAAGGCACTAGCCTGAGAGAGAGGCTGTCTGCGGTTTTTGGTCCCTTTGCATTCAACAAGTTCAATGGTTTTGGCTGCCTGACACAAAACACTCAGGGAATCGGGCTTGTTCAGCTACCTCCTGGCTTGGGCAAGAAGAGAACAGCTCACATGGCAAAACAAAGGGTATAAATACCACCCAAACCTTCCTGCCCCTAACCTCTCTGCACTATGTGGAAAATAGTTGAGGGCACCATGAAGCCACGTCAAAACAAGAGTTCTCACGGTATTCTAATGGCTCCTGACTTAATACAAAGTCAAGTTGTGAAAGGTCAGTCGAGTTCGCAAGGTCACTGAGGGGACAGTCATTTAGGTAATAACCCACTTCCACATTAACAAGTCTGTGCAAGAGAGTGCAGAAGATTTTGTTTTTTTTTCTTTCCCTACTACATTTTAGATGTTTCAGTCTTTGCATTCAAACATTGAAGATGAGGATAGTTGAGTTCGCAAGGTCACTGAGGGGACAGTAATTTAGGTAATAAGCACTATTAGCACTACTAATAGCACCACTTCCACATTAATAAGTCTGTGCAAGACAGTGCAGAAGACCTACTTACCTACTTACCAACTTTATATGAAAATATTGCAGATTGTTTTTAAGACAATTTGTCAACATAACGATTTTTTTCTCTCTTTCCCTACTAAATTTTAGATGTTTAAGTTCTTGTCCATGTCTGCTCTGAAGAAACTTAAGATAGCCTTTGCATTCAAACATTGGGGATAAGGATACTGGAAAATAAAGTTCTGCCACCATGGGTTGTGTGGGGATAAATAGAGTATGGTTTAGTTTAGAAACTGTTTATCAACCCAGACATGGATGGGTGCATTGTAGGCCAAAGGAGACCCTACATTTAAAATGACATTTTAGTCAGGGGTCGAGATTTATTTCTTCTTTCCTTCCTCCCTTTCTTTCTTTCTTTTGTTCTTTCTTTCTTTTGCACAATGACATGCCATTTGCCATTAGAGAGGAATGTTCTTTAATAAAAACTGAAACACCAAAACAGATAATTAGGCCTAATGCTACATTAATATGGCACACATACAGTTACAATTGGTTTGTTACATTGTAACATTATTATTACGTTACATTACATTACATGACATTATATTATTACATTATTTTCATAACAGAGTAGGATATAGCTAGCCTGGCGAGAAGCCAGACTTTAATACTTCTTTCCATTCGTATTGAATTCCATTCTCCGAAACGTCTGACTAGTCAGGCTAGGATATAGCATAAGAAAAAATTAGTGGTGGTAGGCCTAGTCCCATGAAAACATTAAATGCTCCCAAAGTGACCCCTATCCAAACTTGATTGTTTATTTGTTTTTGGTGTCCTTAAACGAACAAATAATCATGACCACTGAAAAAAAACAATTAACCCACCATGTCATGGAATCCGAGTTATATAAAGTAGAAGTAGCCTACTCTTACAGATGTAATTACATTTACAACACTAGAGAGTATAATATATAATGATCCGAGGGAAATTAAGGTGTCCAGTAGCATATACATTATAAACATATAAATATATATGATAGGCCTATTACATGGTTTCAATTGTGTAATGCCATGCTACTAGTGTTGTAATTACATCTGTGAGAATACTTCCACTTATACAAGTCTGCATGAAATATGCCTATACACACAGGGCTCTTTCTAAGAAGTCTTGACTAACATCGAAACTTCAACTAAGTAGGTTCTGTAAAAGAACTCCACACTCATTTCTGACTGTATCTTGAGAGATCACCCGCTATGATCTGATTGGCTGCTTCTCTTCAAGGGAGACAAACTACAATGCCCACCCACTGTTTATATGAGTTCTCGGTCATTACTGACTTCCTCCCACCGAGAAGGATTTGAAACATAGCCTACGCTCATGGCAGCTAATGAATACCGTAGTTACCTGCGTAATCATCTTGAAATGGAGACCGATCAGCCGCGATTTCATGCTGCTCAAACTACTGCGCCGACTTACAGATCGCTGATTTTTGGAACGCTTGCTGTTATTGGATTGTTGCAGGTTGCTTCAAGTGTTGCCATTCTACTGCACTTAACTGGGTATCTACGCGAGGTAAGAAGCAGAATTTCTCACGTTCGTAGGCCTGAACGTTTGCGAAGATTCTTGCTGGAATGCAAATGATTAATCGATAGGACACCTGAGGAGTTTCACTTTCTGTAAAGATACCAAGTTGCAGAAGCCCACCCAATGTATGTGGTTGCCTAAATAGTATCACCAAGCTATGATCCACTCTGTAGTTCGTCACTTAGCTTGTACTGAAAAGTGTAAGATGAAGGACATTGAGCGGTGGAACACATGTCACGGTGCAGTTTACGCGGTCGCGAGAGTGCTGTGAAAGTCTCACGGCACGAAGAGGGCTGTCTGTTCCAGGGCTGTCTGTGTTTTTAGCGTCGTTCGTGATCATTCGCATAACTAACCACTTATCCATGCATCAAGCAGCGCTATGGGTGTTTTGGAACGAGTGCGTAATATCAGTGCGTAAAACTTTGTTCTGATGATGTCAATAAAAAAAAATTGGCGACAGTAGCCCACAAGCTTTTCACATTTCAGCTGCAGTGTCGAACTAGTTTTGCGGCCGCGAGCTTGGGCATTTGTGAGTTACTTTTGTGTCTCCTAGCAGAATGTTAAATGTTATTATGTTACCGGCTATGAAAAGACACGAAATATAGCATACGCTTTTGCACGACCACAGTTTTGCCACTTCTTATGCAGGCCTGTGCCTGTGCATGTTTGAAGGATCAAGTTACCACGGGTTATTTTCTTTGGTGGGGAGCATTTTAATGAGTCTCCACAGTCAACAGACATCATGTTTAAGCCCTTTAAGTTATCGGTTGTCGCCACAAGTGCTAATTTGAACCTGGGGTTTGCAGTTTTTAGGGGGTTTTGGTCTGGTGTGAAAGGACTATTCTTGTAACCAGCGCAGATTTGACAATTGATGTATGCAGGCCTGTAGTGAAATATAATGCAAGTTACTCACAAGTTTTTCACATGTTGGTGTTGAGGGAGTTGTCACTTCCATAAATTATTTTAAGGCTATAGGCTACTGTTTGCCTGTAGTTTACATGCCAGTTGCAGATTGCAGGAGAGAGAGAGAGAGCGGGATAGATAGATAGATAGATAGATAGATAGATAGATAGATAGATAGATAGATAGATAGATAGATAGATAGATAGATTAACTTTATTTAACCTCAAGTGGAAATTCGTATTCCATGTTGCTCTGTATGGATAAAAAAGAGAAATAAAATAAAATAGATATATACATTTATTATAAAGTCATCACTACGCAGAAAAGTCAATGAGTTTGTCTTAGTCCTTAATTGACAAGTTATGGAGCTAGATAGATCTTTGGACACATTATTTCCCCAGTCTGTCGGTTCTGCGTTTCAGTGCCCTCATCCTGCAGCTGAACTTCTCTAAATCAGTGTTTCCCAACCAGGGGTACGTGTACCACTAGGGGTACGCGAGCACACCTCAGGGGGTACTTGGAAAAATGTAATAATAACAAATATATGGAATGTAGTCACATTGGGATAGAGGAACAGATATAGAGCATGAGTGAGAGGGGTACTCATCATGTGACAAAATTGCTTAGGGGGTACGCAGGACAAAAAAGGTTGGGAAACACTGCTCTAAATGAATCACAAAGACTAGCCTACCTCAATATCATTGGTAGTGCAAGGACAAAAACTGATCTCATTAATTGTGTAAATGGACTCTTGATGAATGCTGCTGTTTTTTAAGACCAGGGCATTATTTCAGAAAGCAGGTTCTTATAGGGCAACTGCAGTATTTTCAACATTAATGTTTAGGGTGGTTTTGAAAACACATTTGGACATGCCCATAGATGGTCATTATAAAGCCGGTTGAGACAAAATCCAAATCATCCAAATAGCAAAGACAGCAGCAAAGCTGAAATTAATGGTGAGGGGGACTCTAAAACAATGCAGACAACTCAGAAAAGGGGCTGGATGTTGAAAATAGTGTACTTATCCTTTAAAGTGTTCGCGCTAGCCAAGTGGTAAATCTCCCAAGCCCTGACGTTTTTTCGTGGGAGTGACAAACCATACCACACTATTACTAGGAGGTTTAGTGCTTAGGCTAGTAAGTAAACCATTTAGCACTGACTAATTTGTCGCAATAGGTAGGACAATTTTACATGGTAGAAATGGACATCCTATCTGGAAACAGGGGTATGGAAATTCCATTTTAAAGAACAGATCACTTTTCCTGTATTGTTAAAGATACCACCCTTGTTATAAATTAGCTGTTACCAGAATGGTTATGACCAAGTCGTAATATATTACTAAAGGCCCGGTGCACTGTTGAAGTGGTGTAGAAGTAGGTGCAGAATGTGTAGTTAGTAGGTCTGAGTGTATGTGTTTTTGTGTCGTGTGTGTGTGTGTGTGTGTGTGTGTGTGTGTGTGTGTGTGTGTGTGTGTGTGTGTGTGTGTGTGTGTGTGTGTGTGTGTGTTTGTTTGTGTGTGTGTGTGTGTGTGTGTGTGTGTGTGTGTGTGTGTGTGTGTGTGTGTGTGTGTGTGTGTGTGTGTGTGTGTGTTTGTCTGTGTCTGTGTCTGTGTGTGTGTGTGTGTGTGTGTGTGTGTGTGTGTGTGTGTGTGTGTGTGTGTGTGTGTGTGTGTGTGAGAGAGAGAGAGAGAGCGTGGGTGTGTGTATGTTAACTGATGTAAGGCATTTTGCTATACTGAGATTTGTTCTATATGTCTACTGCAATGTGCAATAATGTGTATTAGGTCTTTGTGTATGTCTTGTATCATACAGTATGTCTTGTAACTATGTATCTATGTAAGCTGTCAGACACCTTAATTTCCACCGGGATTAATACAAGTACTCTACTCTACTCTACTCTACTAGCATGTTGCCAGATTGGGCGGGTGCCCGCCCAATTGGGCTACTTGGGATGAGCGTCTGCGGGTAAAAATCGGAAAAATTGGCCATTTGGCGGGTTTTTCAGGAATTTTGGGCCCATAGAAGTCAATGTATTTTGTTGAATTTGGGCGGAATTTAGCACATTTTGGCGTTTTTTTAGAAGCTTTTGGGCGGGATTTGGTCAGACACATCTGGCAACACTGTCTACTAGAAGTACTATGGTAGTTACGCTTTTTCAGTGACCACCACAGTAACTAGTGGTGTGACAGTGCGTGGTAAGGTGCTACGTATATACCACCCTAAAACCAAATTTCATATACGTAATCATGTACATTTAACATGCATTTGCCAAAACCTGGGTAAATGTTGTATGTCGATAGAACCAAATACAGTAATAGCAACAATGGAATAAATGTATCCACAAATCATGGGCATTAGTGGCTAAAATCTGCTGTCCTTTGCCTACATCGGTTGACGATCTTAGACAAAACAAAGTGTTTTTTATTGCGTGTTAGCTTATTATTGCGTGTTAGCCTTACTGTTCATTTGTGTCTTTTTGTTCTGTTTTCCAGGTAGATATTACCTCGAGCCAACAGAAACCTTTAGAGGTGAGTTAAGCAAGATCTAGTTCATTTCACTCTAACACTACATGAGGTTGGAGAGGACCACACAGTTGTTTTGAACCTTCTCCTTGTCATCAGTGATGTGCTCTCATTGGCAATAATCTAGCTGACGTGAATTGAGTTCGCAGTCCACATGTTTGTGTTGGAACTGTATATTTGAACCTAACAGTTTGTGAGGCAGATCATTTGCTGCTTCAAGCAGAACGCAGCGGTGTTTTTTTTGTCTTTGGAAGTCATGTTAGATATTTCAGTCTACGTTAGTTGCAAAGCGTTCATCCCCACCTTTGTAAGACCAAGCAGTGGTTGGTGAAATAGATGCAAACGTGACCACTGCCAGTGAAATAATGCACGTATACCGTAAATGGATTTCTCATGCTTACAAACATTCTACTGCGCGCACAGACAAGAATTACAAAATGCTAAGTGGTTGGGTGTTAAACATGTCCCATTGATGCCATACACAGTGTAGGACAAGAACCAGTAGTCTTGTCGGCTAGCTGTTTTATGCACTTGCGTGGATTCTTTACTCAGTTTAGGAGAACATATTGTCATGTCGCTCGGAAATCTTTGGTATGCTCCCAAAATAGCACTATATTGCGTAGCCACCGGTGACAAGACAGGTTTTCAGGATTGGACGCAGCCTCTGATTGTTTGGAAACTGCTGTCACTCAAATGGTATACTGTATCACACTGACATGTGATATGGCATGATACAGTATAGCTTAATTTAAAGACCATATTAAGCAATTCTGATGTACACATGATTAAATATGTTCTCCCAGTGGGACTTCCAATGTTGAATACCTTGCCATAGCATTTTGGAACTCTTGTCTATGCGCGTGACGGAATGTTTGTAACCATGAGAAATTCATGTATGCTGTGACTGGGCAGCTACCCTCATCCACAAACCTGTCTGATTACGCTAACTAAGGGAGCCCTGGAATTTTGTAAACAAGACTACAGGCTTTGGCTGGAGCTAGAGAACTTGTCTTTTTTCCGCAACTGCCCGTTTCATGTACTACGTTTGGAATCCCATTCAGTTCAAGGTAATATGGCTAAAAGCAAGTTGCAGACTCTGACTTCCACTTAAAGACCACAGAAGGTAGACCATAGCCTACAGGGCAGGACTTAACTTTCTCAGTCAATGTTCTCTGGATCTTCGATGGGTATGTCGATGACAAATGTTTTTTGATCAGTTCTGCCTACAGTATTTGACACTTCATAGTCGTCACAGTTATGCTTGATAATTGTTGCACAATTTTCAAGATAATACAATACACATATACGATACAGGTTTTACTAATAAGGCCTAATACCAAGAGCTCCGGTATGTCTCCGCTGCAGATATCCCTTGGCTTAGCCAGCTCAAAAATCCTGTGTGGTGCCTTTAAAGGTGTATTCTTACCACTTTCACTATGCAGTTGTGTTACTCACACTACCCTTGACTTGACAACGCTGCACTTTTTGTTTATCCCTTCCTGGCCGTTCTATTGGGGGAATGGTTTGCTTAAATTGTTTAAAAAGAATAATCTAAACATAATCCAGTTATCATCACAAAAGTTATGCAACATCATCAGACACTTTATAACACAGCAATAATTATTATGAAAATATTTGGAATGTTTTAAGAGTATTTAAAAAAAATTTAAACAAAATATGTCCCCATTATGTTACATGTAGACAACACCAGCAAATTTCGGATTGGAAACTATTCACGTGTATGCACACCATCTCTGTGTCCAACAACCAAAGCTTCCCTATCTACACATTGACGTGAAAATGCCTGAAACGGGGGGACAATAAAACATTGCAGACAACTCAGAGAAGGAGCTTAACCCCTTAGTGCAGAGTCTATGTTATAACCAAAATTGCAATGGCTATGTCTTAATCTGTTAAGGCTCTTAGTAATGTCATAGCACTGTTGTTATGATGTAGTTGAAGTTGAGTATGTTCATCAAATAGTGAATAGGTTGCCTGGTTAACACCAGACCTAATCACAAGTGAGATTGTGTAGAACTAAAGGCAGTATGGGAGTTCCCAGGCTAGTGAATAGGTAGGCCTGCGACCCCATCTGCACTAAGAGGATACTGTTCGAAATAGTGCACTTATGCTTGAAGTATTCATTATGAGTCGGAAATGTACACTTTTTATGCAATAGGTGGATTGTCTTCATGTTTGCCATATTGAATTACAAGTCGTAGTCACCTTTGGTTGCAATACTTAATTTACTTTTGTCACACCGCTAAATACATGTTAGTTTTTTACCTCATAAAATGAAACTGACTGTAATTATATACTGGGCATTTATGAAATCAGACCTGGAGCCTGAGGCTTTGTTTAGATTAGTGTTTTTAAACAGAGACTCTACAGCCCCCCCAGGGGGCATGAGGAAGCCCTAGGGGGGTATTGATGACGGTACATGCACACTGCATGTGCGGGGCATAGTTGAAACGTGTCCGGATGTGTCCGTGCTCAGTCCGCAACGGTTAGAACACACTAAAACAGATTAGTCCTTCCACACAAAAGCGTGGTGTCAGCTCAGAGCATGGATGGGCCCACAAGCGGGAGCCGGGACAGGTCCGCCAGAGATTCTTTAAGTATATAGAGATATGCCAACATAATAGGTTGCTATGGGCACCTAACATGACCAGGTTCCGGTCTGCCTAAAGGGGCGTGTTATAATACTCATAGCATTGAATAGAACAGTCCTTAGGTCTGCCTAAAGGGGGATTCCCCCCCCCCTCCCCCTTGCAATTGTAGAACCCGGAAACAATGGGCCAATGGAACCTCTCTCTCTCTCTACTCTCTCTGGGTCCGCGTTGCTACTTGGAAGTAGAACTCGAGTCTTATTTATAACAGTAGATGATAATCTGCAGTTTATAATAATCAATCAGTTTATTAAAGGGACACTGCGTGAGATTTTTAGTTGTTTATGTCCAGAATTCATGCTACCCATTTACTAATGTTACCTTTTTCATGAATACTTACCACCACCATCAAATTCTAAGTATTCATTATGACTGGAAAAATTGCACTTTTCATACATGAAAAGGGGGATCTTCTCCATGGTCCGAATTTCCAAAAATAGCCATTTTTATCTGCAATAATGACTGTACTTGGACCATACTATAAAATATTTGTTTAATACTTAGTAAACTTTCATGCAAAGATCAAATTTGGCAATAGGCAGCCCGATTTCAATAAGCAGCATAGTTGCAGTACCTTTTTTGACCATTTCCTGCACAGTGTCCCTTTAAAGTGATTATTATAAACTGTTTATTCAATTTACTTGTATATGAGCATTTGAATAAACTGCTTACTCCAAAAACCTGATTATAAACTGTTTACTGATGTGCATATAAACATGCACAATTTTCCTGTGCGGGGGTGCCCGTGCTATGCATGGGCTCCCATTGAAAATGAATGGCCTAAGTGAAGTCCCATTGAAGTTAATAGCACAGACAGATAGTCTGTATCTGGGTGGTTGACATGACGCCTTGTTTTTTCATAACATTGGTTAAAAACCTACAAAACTGTTATTTTTCCTTTAAAAAACAAATGTCAATGAAAGAAGATGTGGTACATTATGTTTCATATGAGTCTTAGATGAGAAGAAACATTTTTGTTAAGATTTATGTAAAGGTTTATATGTCAAATATCCTGCGGTGTGACTGTAACATTAATGAAACCTGGAATATAATATATACTATATATATAAACTAACCAACAACATTTTGAATAATGTATGAAGCATTTGGCATGATTGCATAAATATTAACTTCATATGAAGATATGTGAAAGTGAAAAAACTCAAGACAGTAATATTAACTGCAAGTTCAATTTCGTAACTCAAATTGCGTCCTGTGGGGTGACATGTATGTCAATGTTTGTGATTGGGCAGCTGCAAGGCCAACTACAAGGGTCTTAAAGACTGGCTCCTAACCAGTCAGTACCTCAGTTACTGGAGAGTGCTGTGGAAGTTTAAGGTGACTATTAACCTCTTACGGTAGGGACACATAGGAGGCGAAGCGAAGAGAGGCGAAATTCAACCGTCATCAGTTCGTCACAGCGAATCAAATGGAATGGAACAGTTATGTTGTTGATTTGATTGGGCAGCGCTCCTCATTTGCATAACATTAAACTTTCTTTAATAATTTCGCTTCGCTTCGCTCCTGATCGCTTGCTTTCGCTTGCCTTCGCTTGCCTTCGCCTGCCTTCGCCTCTCTCATAGGAATGAATGGCGAAGTTGGCTTCGCTTAGCCAAATTCGCGTCTATGTGTCCCTACCGTTAATATGTCTTCATATTGCAATGTTTCTGTCACGCAATGCTTACGTTCATTTTATGGTGTCCTGTGGTGTGACTGCTCTTATAGGAAAAAAAGTTTTTTTTTATAAATGAAAACACATAAGATTAAACACAATATCATTATCAAGTTAGCATGAGCTCAAATGCCAGGCATGTATACAAAAGGATTAAAATGGCCATAATGCACTGAATTCCCTGTGGTGTGACTTCATTTTCCTGCGGTGTGACATGCCTATGCAATGTGTTGATGCAGGACACATTTTCCCAAAAATGGCAAAAATAAGGTGAAATTCCTCGGACCACGAAGTGCTTTATTTTTTTCTATTTTTTCCCATTTTTTTCTATCATGTTTTTCAGGAATTGGAAAAGGCAAGGCAAGGCAAGTTTATTTATATAGCGCATTTCATACACAGGTGCAACTCAATGTGCTTCACAAAGTTAACAAATGTAAATGAAAGGAAACAGGGAAGAAAGAAGGAAATAAATTAGAGTCAAAAAAACATCTAAAACATTAAGATAAAACATAAGGTAAAAATAATAATAAAATAAAAAAATTAAATAAACATAAAAATAAAAATAATAATATATATATTTTTTTTAAACTTTTTTTTGTTTTGCATTACGCACGCCAACCACCCATCTACTCTATCTGCTCTTGTCATTTGGCCCAGGGGCCCATGGAATCATAATTTGTCTCTGGCTCACCCATATCTCTAGTAGGGCCGGATTAATACAGGCTAGATATGGCTGCAGCCTTGGGGCCCCCCACCTGCCAGGGGGCCCTTGACTGGCCAAAAGTGGGGGGGAAATGCAGAATCGTGAAAAAAAATTCATCTGTACGGTTGAGTACAGTTAGATATCTTATCCTTAATCCCTAGCTTGTAATTATGATTGACACTATGTAAATGTAAATTTGTTGTGAAATGTGCCTTCCTGGGGGGGGGGGTTGCAGGCACTCTTATTCCTGCCCTGTCTCTAGTGATGTTCATTTCCATATCTCAAGTGATGGTCATTCCCATATTTCCAGTGATGGTCACTCCTCAGTGCACCCATATCTCTAGTGATGGTCATTCCCATATCTCTGATGGTCATTCCATCACATTTAACCTGGTTCTCACACAGATGGCTACTTCACATTGCCCTCAGAGTGCTGATCTGATAGTAGCCTACCCCAAAAGGGTTTGAGTCCTGACAGGGAAACTCAATTCCCCTTCACTACACTTATGCAATGCTAAATCTATTTTGGTAACACTTTACTTGACGCTGGTGTCATAAGCATGATATTACAGTGTCATAATAGTGTCATGACACAGTCATAGATAAGTCAGAAACATTATGTCCATGTCATAAACATATCATGACTATTGGCCTTAACTGACATTCAGTTATGGCATGGTTAAGGCTAACAGTCATAAAATGTTTATGACATGGACATAATGTTTATTAAATGTGCATAACTGTGCCATGACACTGTTCTGACACTGTAATGACATGCTTATGACACCAGCGTCAAGTAAAATGTGAACTTACCCCCCTAATTTCAGACGTTCTGAAAAAGGGATGTTTATGGGGCACTTACTAAATCAGCCATGGAGGTTGACCATGCAGTCTGTTTGATGTTGCTTTGCCAAATGATTGGCAAGTCATGTACAGTACTGATATTTGGATAGTAGTCGATGTTGTATGCAGAAGGGCTCAAATTGGATTGTGTTTTGATGAGGATTATGATCTGCTCTCTCTTGTGCTTTCGAAGTTCTTTTTCTGTTTTTGTGTGTGCGTGCGTGCGTGCGTGTGTGCGTGCGTGCGTGCGTGCGTGCGTGCGTGCGTGTGTGTGTGTGTGTGTGTGTGTGTGTGTGTGTGTGTGTGTGTGTGTGTGTGTGTGTGTGTGTGCTTGGTATCTGGCAGGCAAAGTAGGTAAAGTTTATTTTTTTAACAGGGTTTTAGTTGACATGGTCTACTTTTTGGTGAAAAATGTAAATTAGACAGTTATGGTATTTTCTTTTCTTTTTCCCATGCCTTTATTTATTCAGGACAGAACAGTGAGAGTGTGTTACAGGAAATGAGTGGTAGAGAGAGAGGGGAAGATCGGTAAAGGACCTCGGGTCTGAATTGAACCCGGATTGCCGGGTGTAATGGTGAGTGACTTAGTTAATTGAGCCACCTCACCCCCAGTAATGGATTTTTTTTTTAACATTCTTTCATTCAAGAAATAAACATGATTTACCCCTAGGCAGATCATGCACACAAGTACAGTATGTTACAGTACAATATCAGTTCAAAACAATTGTACACTTTGTGCAGAATTGTTTGGTAATTATGTCTTTTGACCATGTCGTCCATTTTATGCATATTGTCCAACACCAATCTGTATGAACATGAAAACCTATTAGACTTCAGGTCATGCACATTTGTATAATGAGAGAGGGTGTAATGTAAGGACCCCAACACCCAATATTGTACAATTATTAAGCACTTTTGTTTTCCTCTGGAAACATGTGCCACAAAACAGGGATCTAACACACTCTGAAAAATCTATAAACATTTTTTAACTCTTCCAGAGGGATGTGGCTGTTTTGAAATTGCCGAGATACTAGTCATGTGATCAGAGAAGTATCAAAGGCACCATTACAAGCCATCGGTGTCACAAGAAATGTGTTCAAAAAGTACTGTAACTGCCAAAGATTGAGAATAATTAAAGGTGAAACTACCAGTAAACCATTACCCTGCAGCACTATTATATTTCAGATCTCAAACATATAGAGTTGTCAGAAGAACACAGTATACTGCACTCAGAGACATGGCCAAGGCAGGAAAAGCTGAAATTAGACAACCACTCAACAAGAAACTTAGCCAAGTCAAGACTGGGTCAAGAAATCTCTGAAGGCAGGTTTTCCAATGGTTTAATGAACTACTGAAAGTGACAGAGTTCCACTCACATGCCAACAACGCCCTGCATAAAGATCATTGTCTTCTTGAAAGATGCTAACGTTTTCCTCTACAAATATATTAAATATATAGAAATATTTCTTTTAGAGTCTGGCAGTTGGTTTGGTAGATTAGTTCTAGCCCATTTCCAACATCCTACTTCCACATTTTTGGCATCTGGGTGAAACTCTGGATCATCCATTCAGTCTATCAAGAGACACTTTGACCAGTTCATAATGCTGTTGAAAACTCTGTCTTCAGGTATTTCCTGACCCAGTCTTTGACTTCATTATCTTGTTGATTGGTTGTGTAACTTCAGCTTTTCCTACCTTGGCCATGTCTCTGAGTGCTGAATACAGTGTTCTGGACACTCGATATAGGTTTCAGTTCTAGAATATGACAGACCTGCAGGGTTATCATTTTCTGGTTGTCTCACCTTTCATTTTTCTCAATCTTTTGCAGTTAATTTCCTGTGACCATGATGGCTTTGTAATGGTGTGTTTGATACTTCTGTGCTAACATGACCAACATTTTGGCAATTTCAAGATAGCTATGTCCCTCAGGAAAATTATTTATAGACTTTGCTTGTTAGAGCTATTTTGTGGCCACTTTCCCAGAGGAAAAAAAGTGCCTAATAATTATGCACACCCAATATCGAATGTTGTGCTCCTTAGGTCATACCTTGTCTTTGTATACAAATGTGCATGGCCTGTATTGCATAAATTCGATACGTTTACATACAGGTTGGTGTTGGAAGATGTGCATAAAATGGACGATACTCATGAACGGCCATCCGGGTACTTTGCTCGTAAATGTGCGTTACGCCCCTTTATGGGGGAAATCAAACCGAATGTCTCATTAACTTACATGCTATAGGCTAGCCTAAATGAACACAGTCCATGCTTCAGCCACGGCTGTTTGGCTATATTATGTGAACAGCCGGCAACACAACACGTTTTCGGCATGTTGAGCGTGGACAACACTTGTCTACAGGTCCTTGTCTTTCATTTATCCTTTCTCAACATCATCAATTAACTTGCATTGGATGTTTTCCCCATAAAGGGGCGTAACGCACATGGAAAACGTTGTGCCGTTCATGAGTATATGGTCAAAAAACTACATGGGGCTACACGTTGCTGCGGTATTGGCCTTCATCTGGGCCGCAACGCGTAGGGCCATGTGTTTTTAAACAAAATTGCCATGTTATATTAAAGGCATTTTTTCCCCCCAAAATCTCAGAGTGCCTCTGCTCTTTCCTCCTTTTTTGGACTTACACTTCACCCGGTACAGATGAGCACCTGAGTAATATTGTTTGCACAGTCTCCAGAGTGCTCTAAGCCCTTTTGTGTCTAAGCATCTGCCTAATTCATAATTCTGCGGACAGTGTTTAACAATCAATCAACAGAGGGTGCCCTGGCTGAATTGGCAAAATCAACGCACCATAAATGTCATTGCACCAAGCAAGTGGTTGTATTTCCAGTGACTGCCATGGAAGACGGCGATGCAGGCAAGGCCAGGCGTGTTGTCCAGGTGTATGTTAGTCATGTCACATTTATGAAGTCATGTTATGTATGAGTATGTTTGGTGGGTGGGTGTGTCTGAGTGAACGTAAACAAATATGAACTTCTGTCTGTCTGTCTGTCTGTCTGTCTGTCTGTCTGTCTGTCTGTCTGTCTGTCTGTCCACCACTCTCTGTGGTGGAACTGCCATACCACAACGTGATGCAGTATTTTAGTAGCCTCTCAATGGACGTCCAGTACAGTAGGGCAGCAGTTCTGCAGGCTGCGGTCTGGACTTGACTTGTCAGGACAGTCCTGTGTTGACATTTGTGGCACTGCGTCTGGGGGATGGGATGGGGCGGTGCGGTGTGGTGTGGTGCGGTGGGTTGATATTGGAGACCTTGTGTTTCAGCGTGACTTCTCTCCTCTTACTCACATGTTGGTAACATTTCTACTGGACTGTCTTTAGTTTAGCCTCATTTGAAATTCCTGCTTTCTGCGCTGGACTGGCCATCTGGCATAACAGGCATTTCCTGATGGGTGTCCCTTTGGGGTCCCTATTCTCAGATTTTTTTTAACATTTTTTTTTAACATTTCTGAAAATAGGGGCCCAAAAGGGTGCAGGGCCCACCGGTGAGTCAGTTCTGCGCTGCTAATAATGAGGGGCCCCTTTAAGGCAAAAGTGCCCGGGCCCTCTTTCTCCCCCAGTCCAGCCCTGCCTGTGCTGATGTGAATGGTCAGGATGGGCCGCGCCCGCAGGAGTATTGAGCAGGCAAGAGTCTTGTAAAAAAAAAAGTACTGCACTAATGCACCTTTCCATTCTTTTTTTTAAAAAGTTTTTTTGGGGGTGGGGTTTGGCCTTTATTATTACAGGACAGTGTGAGAGTAGACAGGAATTAATTGGGAGAGAGAGATGGGGCAGGGCCGGGAAATGACCCTGGCCGGACTTGAACCGGGGTCCTTGTGGGCAATGGAAGTCCAAATATGGGGGGGGGGTTTAGCGCGCTGCTCCCCCTGCACCTCTCCATTCTAAGTCAAATTTTCCATTTCATGCAAGTTTAATGGACAATAAAGAAGTCCAAGTCTAAGATGTACTTACTATATGTATAGGGAGTATTTTACTGTGTTCTTGTGTCTTATCCTGTTGTTGGTGTCTGTCTGTCTCTCTGTCTGTCTGTCTGTCTGTCTTCATGTTGGTGTTGGGCGGCATAATCATCACCACATTTGGTCCTCTGACATCTCACTGACATGCACTTGACATCTCTGTACAATGTTTGTTTATCAGTGGGTATGACTGAGAAGCTATAGCCATCACTAACGTCATTGGATTAATGCTACAGTCATCTATGGGTTTGGTGTAGGCACAGTTCAGCAGTTAAGGCAGGGAGTCAGGCTTGTTGCTCAAGGGCTGTCGGTTTGATTCCATTCGACTCTGGTCGTGGGAATGGAAACGGGCAGCGCTCTTTCCTACATCCTCCTCCATAACCGAGGCACCCTGAGCATGGTACCTTTTGCACATGGGTGAGGCAGCAATGCAATTCCCAGGGTTCCCACGGGTTATGGAATTTCTGGAATATCATGGAATTTCATAACAGTTTTTTCAGTCATGGAAAGTCATGGGATTTTACCATTTTGTATGCACAGACTCATGGAATATCATGAACATTTCTTAACAGTTGTGTAGAGGCAAAAACTTTTTTGTTTAGTGTATAACATTATTTCTTATTGGTTATTCTACAACGCTTCGCCAGAGACGCTGTAATGTGCAACATTCTAGAATGCAATGAGCCCACCTAAGTGTGGCGGTGGCTCAGCGTTGGCTCTAGGGGTGAAGATAGCTTAAACACTTACACTTTAAAAAACTATTTTCTCTGGAAAGTCATAGGAACGCATGGAATTGTATATCTGAAGTAGAGTGGCAAGGGAACCCGAATTTCGAACATGTGCTTGCTTGGTGTGTGCTCTCACAATACTGGGACTTTTAACTTTTGTTCATTTTCACTTTAGGATGATGGAGCTGTTTCATGATAAAATATTCCTCATTAATAATTAAAAAAAAAAAAATCCTGCATTCACTACGTTTACATAATGTTTTTAATTCCGAATGAATAATTCCAAATTAAATAGTTCTGTCAAGTTTACTTTGATCTTTCCTTTAATTCCGAATTAAGAGGTGTTTACGTGGCGTTTTCAAAGTGGAATTAAGCTTTTTATTCAGAATTAAAGTCTGTTCATTTCGAATTAAATGTCTCATGTTAACGTAGCAATTCTCTTCTTAACAGGAGAGAAGCAGAACTGAACCATATGTCGCTGATGCCTTGACAAGTCCAAAGAAAAGGGCCAGATGCTACAAAAAGCGAGAGATTGTCCCTGAGGCTCATCTTCCCATTCGGGTACCAATTGACTTCTCCAATAGTGAGTATCATTTGATGCAATTAATAACAGGCGTGTTTAATGGGCCATTTATTTACACTGTGTGAAGTACATTTTGAAGTGGTGTGTTACTACAGAAGTGATGTACTACTCCTTGGGAATAATGAAATGAACCCGCGTATACATCTGAAGACCATACTGCCCTACAAAGGCAAAGTGCAGTATCTACATACAGTATTTTGTCAAAAATGAGTTCAGACTCAATAGAGTTTAGTTTGAAAATGGTCTTCATAACACCTCCTTCATCTTGTTACTAAGCCTTATGGTCCAAATGTGTCCCATTTTAAATATTGCTTTGTCAAATGCGCAGTAACAATATGCAACCTAATACCAAGGCTTTGAAGGCATTTCCCTCAGTATTAATGTTGTCGTAGTAACTGCATTTGCCTTTGTAGGGCAGCATAGGTCTACTGCCCTACAAATGCAAAGTGCAGTAACTACGCTAACATTGAAAAAAAAAAAAAACAGGGAAACATGCCTTCAAAGCCGTGGCATTAGGTTGGATATTGTAGTTAGTACAAATTTGACATAGCATCTCTAAACTAGGACACATTTGCACCATAAGGCTTTGTCACAAGATGAAAGAGGTGTGTTGAACACCATTTTCAGTCTAAACTCAATTTTGACCAAATATGTAGTAAATGTGTTACTGCACGTTTCCTTTGTAGGGTAGCATAGCAATACAGAAGTAGCAGTTAGAACTCTGAGCTCTTTCATGTGATGCGTCTCCAGTTGAATAATCTACAAGCTGAAAAAGGTGGATCGCACTCAGGTTCTTCTTTTCTTATTATTTAGTTTTTGTTTTTACATAGCTGTTAAAACAAAAAATAAATAAGGAGAAAAGAAGAACCTGAGTGCGATCCACCTTTTTCAGCTAGCATGGTATAGCAATAGCCTAAAGGGGAAAAAAGCATCTGAATCTCACAGGTTTTTTTCTTGTAATATCTTGCATTAGCAGAAGATCAGAAGACTGTGATGATTCACTGGAACGACCAGCATGGGACGCTGCGGAAGATCAAATACAGCGACGGGCGCATTCTGGTGGAAAAAGGAGGATTGTATTACGTTTACGCCAAAACCTGCTTCCGGCACTACGTGCAAGGTACCGGGTCACACCCCGACCAGCCGGACGTGAGCAACGCCCAGTTGATCCAGTACGTCTATCACGAGAGGCACACGCAGTCCACCATAAAGCCGTATCTGATCATGAAGAGCGGCAGCACCATGAGGTGGGATGACCAACACTACAACATGTACTGTGTGCAGCAGGGGAGGGGGGTGCACCTAAGCCAGGGCGACGGCGTCTTTGTCAACGTCTCGAACTCCTGGCTACTGGACCCGGAACCAGAAGGGAGTTATTTTGGCGCTTTGAAATTTGGTGCCGCAAACGAACTCTGTTAAAATATCGTTTTGAAAAAAAAAGCCTTTTTAAAAAAAAAAAAAGCCTTATGAACATTTCAATGTATTTCTGAAACCACTATTATATACTGTATTTGCTGAATTGATATATTGTAATTATTACTATCAAGGGATGGCAGTTATTGGCAGTTGTTGATTTGAAACCAGCTGTTAATTTTTTTTAATAAGAAACCTTTAAAAATGCTCTGATACCATATCATAAATTTTAGCACTGTTTTTTTTACTGGCTGTCATTTTGTTTTAGTTGTGTGTAAATGCATTGCAACATGTATATGTCCCCTTAAGTCAAAGAAGAGTCCTTAGACAATGTGAACATGGCCATGGTTTAAATGTCTGAAATGTCAGTTTCAGGGGTTTTAGGTGCTGGTTACACGTATGTGGGTATTTTTAAATGTGGATATTTTTTTTTTATCTGTTTACGTGTAAACAAGCCATATGGATGAAAATTAAAACTCCATTGTGACAGGTGCATTGTGCTCCATAAATGGGGGAAATGCACATTCTTAAACTGTTTATTTATGTGTTAACGATAGGCCAATTTGTTTTCAAAAACATCCATATACGTGTAAACGGCTTCTTAGCAGGGGATCATTTATCTATGGATAGGCTGTTTGCAAGAGCTTGCAAAAAAAATGTAGCCATGCAATCTACTGTCACGTTTCCAAAGGGATGGAGATGTTAACATTATAGTGGTGGACTGGAGGAGCACATGACTGAAACTGCCCAGCATAGGTTGTTGGTTAAATCTTTACATTGGTGACACAATGACCACTCAAGGATGAATACAATGGGTAATTTTATGTCAAGGGGAAAACGATAGCATTCTGGGAAATTTAGATGAATATTGAGGGTTTGAGCTTCAATTTGTGGAAAATTATTTGGATTTTTTGTTTTTGTTTTTTGTTTGTTCTTCCCAATTATTACCAAATATGTGGTGCTTTCAATGGTATGTGATTTACAAAAATTGTACACCATCTTAAAGGGAGAAATTCTATCAAGTCCAAGTTCCTCACTTTGCTAGAGTTACACATTTATGTTTTTATTATTTTCCAGAATATTTTACTATTTTCCAGCATTATATGACTTTGAAAAATATGTATGTTTCCAAGGAGAAACATGTCTTTTTCAATGTAATAATTTGAAATATTGTCTTAATTCATGTTAAAGGGGAATGCTATTGCGTTTATGTATGACCAACGCCAGTGTATCTCAGGCAGCGGCTATATGAAGAGGTACAACATGTTTTGGACCACTGAAGTCTATTCATTTACTTCAGTAGCTGCCAAAAATGAAAAATTAGAACATATGGAAATAACCATCCAATGACTTATTTGACATGGATACTCCATCCCCAACATCATTTTCACTTTAATGACTTATCTACATGTGGCCTTTCGCCTACAGAGCCTTATTGTGGCACATGACGTGTTAGATATTTAATAAGGATGTATTTTCAAGGGAGGGCAGAACATAAGTCTAGTGTCAAATATTGCACAGAATTGTAAAATTCCTATAAAAGACCTATGTGGAGAAAGATAGCTGGACTGTCTACGAGTCAGTGATATGACTGACATCACTGACATCACATGGAGTAGTATGTGAGACCAAATTGACTTTGGTACACTGTTAATTTAAAAAATGTAATACTTTGTCTCTTGCGCCTCGATGAGCATGCAAGGGAAAATGCACTAAAAGTATTTATTTATTTTATATGAACAATTCTGAAATGGATCATTGCTAAATGCTCTGTTTTATGTAAAATTATGTACATTTGTTTTTCTATTGTGTATTGTTTATCTTTTTTCTCTTTTGCCACGATTTAAAGTGCTTTTTTAAAAATGCTTTTTTCAGTGGACAACCTTGTATTTATCTTCACATGACAATTTTGTGTGCAAATTCTCAGTCAAAAGCAGAATATATTAGTTTTTTAAAGCTTCTTTGTCAAAAACTGTTGGTAATGTTTATTTATATTATGTTGGTTAATAAAGTACTTTTAAATATGTATTTTCACTTGAGTAAATGCAGCTGACTTTTGTGAGCTTGAAAATAACTGAAACTCATCCAGCATTGATATAAAGTTTAGAGCCTGTTTTGGCTTTTCATTGGTAGATTAGCACAGCACAACTGTGAGGCTAAACATGTTTGCTCTCCCGAAACAGTCAAGTGGTTATGGTGTGTGTACTCTTATCCAAACTACACTAACAGAGGCCTTTTAGTATGCCTCAAGGATGGCCTTCATTTCATTCAGGATTAAACATTTCTCTACTCTTCTACCTATCTGACCAAAGTACGTGAACACAAACCTGGGCCCCTGCTATCAAACGTAGGCCTACTATATCATATCGTCCTGAATTTTTGGAGATTGAAAGATTGATTTAAAGACATGAAGACATACAGATTTAAAGCCACTTATTACATTTGTCTCCCTTGCTTGGTGCCAAAAGGTACTTTGTAAAAAGTCAAGCTCGGCTTGCCAGGAGAGCAGGAGGGTTTGGAGCGCAGTAGAGATGTCAACAATTAATGAATTGACTGAAAAATATATTTTTCTAATTATTTGCAATTAATCGTCAACTGGACCGGCTAGAGACTCAAGTGAATTGGGCATGACTAACCTTTGAATTAAAGGATATAAATACAAATGAATTTAAATTGAGCATTTTCTCTTTTTTTAATTTTATCTTTTAGATTAAATCTGTTTTTGTGTGTGTGTGTGTGTGTGGAAACATTGAGATTTTGGGGGAGGAATGCCGCTAATCAACCAAAGGTCAATCAACTAACAATGAATGAATTCATGAATTCATGAATTCATCTCTTGCATCCCTAGTGCACAGCAATCTGTAGCACCTGTCATTCATAATGTTTTCTTGCAGTCTCTCGCTTCGACCTGTATCTGCCTAGAGGAGGACCGCCGGCAGGGCCAGATTAACGCACAGGCTTGATATGGCTGCAGCCTAGGGGCCCCCACCTGCCAGGGGGCCCCTGATTAGCCAAAAGTGAAAAATTGCAAAATTGTGACAAGATTCAATATTGAAAAATGTTTCTGTTGTATTCAGTACAATTGGTAGATAAAATACCCTTAATTCCGAGGTCGTAATTACGTCTGTCTATGTACATTTGTCACGAAATTTGCCATCTTGGGGGCCCCACAGCTACCTGTAGCCTAGGGGCCCCAGGCCATCTTAATCCGGCCCTGACCGCTGGGACACAGTGAGTGATGATTTATTTCTGTTGAGCTGATTGTTTTGCTGTAGTGTGTTTGCACTGTGTTGTGGCAGCTCCAAGAACACGATGGATTCTATGACCAGCAGCAGGAGCTTTCTTGTGGAGAGGAAATGCAGCTGTCTCCGCTGACGAATCAGCTGACGAGCCTTTTATTTAAGGCATTGATGCTGAACTTCCAATTCAGGTCATGGCAGGTGATGGATCCCAGAAAGGTGTATGTCTATGAGTAAGTACTGTACGTATGCATGTATACAAAGTACTGCATGTGTATGCAGGGCTCTATTTTTTTTCCTAACCAGCTAAAATAGCTAGTTGATGTTAATCTAGCCTAACACACACTCACTAATGTGTCAAAGTGGCTAGTAAGTTGGTCTTTTCTAACTGTTAAACTGAAATTTAAACAACATTTGGCCAGTTGGCTGGTGTTAATTTAGAGCCCTGTGTGTATGTGTATGGTATGGTAACTTGTGGATGGCAGTAACATGTTCATGGAGTTTCCCTGAGTGCGTTGATGAGCGTGATGGTTTGTGGAGAGAAGCTTTTGCCCAAACATAGGGAGATGGGCGGCATGTTGCCTCAACTTAGGATGTGGCCAGTCCACCTCTGTGTCCTCTGTTTTGTCTTTTTTTTGTTGTGGTGCATTCCTATATTGTTGCTAATGGTTTTGGCCCTGGTTGGCTTTGGTGTCTTCAGCATTTGTTTGGGATGTTTACTGCTTCATGATGATGCATGTTTTGTATTCGATAGATCCATGATCCATATGGGCTTAAATTGGACATTTAGGCTGAATCCCATTTCACCCCCTACGCCAGGGGTCCCCAACCTTTCTGGGTCTGAGGGCTACCAATGGCTACCCAAGGGCTACCGAGGGCTACCCGAGGGCTTCTGAAGGCTATCCGAGGGCTACTTTTGTTCAAAATCCTCTACTGATGTCGGCATCATTCTCAAATCACACTATTATAGAAGAATGATAATTTACTTATAGGTTATAAAGAATAAATAATCTCATATTTATTTAAATCAAGAAAAGCATTAACTGTGACTAAAATCTGATAGTCGTCACTGTTTATTAATATCCTTGGTGGGCACCTCAGAAGCTCCTGGAGGGCTACCTGGCGCCCACGGGCATAACGTTGGTGACACCTGCCCTACGCCTTTCGCCTTCCCCTCCGTTTTGCGCGTTTGCGTGAAGGGCTACGACTGTCCCAATTCAGGTTCAGACAGAGGGGAAGGGCTAAGGGGAAGGGCTTTCTACCCATTGAAACTGAGATTATTCAAAGGCACACTTCCCTTAATGCATTGCGAATCCCTTTAAAAAATGGCGGCATCAACAAAAAGCATTAACGTCAACCTAATGCATGGAATTGGTGACAGCTGTGAGTGTCATTCAGTGATTGTTGAAGGTGTGTCCCAATTCTTAGATTAGATTAGATTAGATTAGATTAGATTAGATTAGATTAGATTATACTTTATTATCATGCAAGCATGAAAATTGCCTTTGGTCTCACAGGGTAAAAAACAGGATATAAACTCAGATAGACACAAATAGACAGAAAACACACATACAAATGCTGCATCCACAACCCCCTCCAACCACCCCTCCCAGCACACACATCATATGCAAGTCAGTCAGGATAACACGGGTTACAAAGAAACACAGGGTATAGCATGAGACCAGAGCTGTTTTGAATATAATGGAGGGGAATAATTGAAGTAAAAAAAAAAATAACATTGTTGTACAACTTAAGTGTCGTCACAGCCTCTGTTTTTGGGATAGCTGCTCTGGTGACACCACAATTGTTTAACACGAGGGCCAGGGCTGGACTGGCCATCTGGCATAGTGGACATTTCCCGGTGGGCCAGTTCTGCGCTGCTAACTCTGAGGGGTCCCTTTATGCCAAAAGTGCCTGGGTCCTATTTCTCCCCCAGTCCAGCCCTGACAAGGGTACAAATGTTGAAAGCTGGGTTGTGAAAGTGGGTTGGTTGTCTGCTGTGTGTAGTGTAGGTTGTCTGCTGCAAGCCCCCAAGGTCTCTGGAGTGATTATGCTTTATATAAAAAGAATAGACTGAAAGTTCAGATTTTATGGAGAGGAGACCACAGTTTGGTCAGGCCTTTGTTCATGTAGAATCAAAACTAAGTCACAAAGTTCATTTAGCACCATGTTGTCAGGAAGTCTTCTTTGAGGGTTAATTCATTTACTGTTGTTTATTATGCTTGTAAGCACAATAACTGTCTGTATGAAATGCACAGTCATGAATATCCATTGCCTTACCTTGTTACATCCATTGCGAATATACTCTATGTGTACTTTGGAACAGTCGAGATGTTCATGATCATTACAAATTCATGACAGTTTGGCCAACACAACATGAACGTATAGAATGACATGAACACAGCTACTGGGGACACAAAATCTGTGGCAATTTCAGAGATGTTTGCCAAAATTCTGTGGTGGAGGTCACGGAAGTAGGCCTACTTTCCATGATGGGCACAAGTGTTCTCTTTTTTTCTAATTTCAAATAGACATGTCTTTGCTGACAGGTTAGGGTTAGGGATTGTTTTGGTGTGGGCACAACTTCTATTTGTAGCATTCTTTTGTTCAGTACAAGAATGTGGTTTCGACTGAGCGGGGAAAAGTATTTCTAAAAAAACACGAAACAAACAAAAAAACACTTTTTTACTCACAGGTGAAAGTTAAGGATTGATCTGGTCTGGGCACAGCTTAAAATGCTATAGCGACCTATCATTAAGTGAAATAACTTGGTATCAACCATCTGGAAAAGGCATTTCACCTCCTTGAGGTTTGTCACTTCCCTGATGATAGACTTACTGTAACATAGTGCTGTGGGAACATATAACTCACTTCCGTGACTAGGTAAAATATTTGAAACTGCCACAGACTTTGTGTACCAAGGGGCCATGCTGTGAATTCTGTGAGATCAGGTTGGCCTACAATATACTTTGCGTTAAAGGAATTACATAATGCTTAAAAAAAAGTTGGGACAGGGCCAGTAAAATGCTGCAAAACTGGATGATGCTAAAAATAACAAAAGGAAGCTCATTTCAAAATTGAGGCCAGGGCTGGACTGGCCATCTGGCCTAGAGGGCATTTCTCAATGGGCCCTGCATCCTCGTGGGCCCCTATTTTCAGAAATGTATTAAAAAAAAAAAAAAAAAGATTTGTGGCCAAATTAATTACAGCTATTGGTTTACTTTGGTTGTGGGGCTAATTAATGACCATGACCATGACCATACTCCACAGACACCCCGCAGACGGCCATCCTAAGCAGCCCAATTGGGCGGAAAACCGCCCATTCTGGCAACACTGCTAAAGGCTGCGTATATGGCAAATGATGGACATCCATAAGGCCCAATGAACAGCCATGGGCAAGCCACAAAATTGAATAGGTGATCCCCAGAACAGAGCCATGGAATTCAGAGTTATGATAACTGGGGTGCAGGAAGTGGGTTGGTGATATGATTCACGTAGATTCAAATAATTATATTGCCAGGCCAAGCGCTCCTAGTGACGCAACATCTTCACTTTGCTTCTAGTCAGGCCAAGAGCAATGTTAATATCGATTTTGATCTCAAGAAAAAACGGGAACTCCACCCATTTTGTCAGACACCAGTCAACCAGTAGCAAACCTAAGGAGGCGGGTCAACCATGCCATTTGGGAAACATTAATTGTTATGGTCTTGGTCAGACCAAGTCTCGAAGAGATTTGAAAGTTGAAGATAATCAGGCTAATAAATCTAGGCAGCGGCTTTCTTTTCCTTAGACCAGGGTTTCCCAAACTGGGGTGCGTGCACCCCTGGGGGTACGCGGTCTGGCATAAGGGGGTGCGTGAGCTGAATAGAGCAATGGTGGATATGTGAGTTTTTATCCAGCATTGATGAACATTAAGTCATTTTTTATTGTATTTAGACTTGTATGATGGAAGGGTCCATCTAAAGTCTAGTTTAACTCCTAGACTACTGGAAAAGAGGATTCCCCAAACTGAATATGCATAATGTGCAGTGAATGCGCAGTGAATCCATGCTTGCGTGGCCATATTCGCTCAGGGTGTGCACGAACCACATTGAAATGTACAAGGGGGTGCGCAGGGAAAAAAGTTTGGGAACCGCTGCCTTAGACTAACACAGAACCGCTACATAGCAAAGATGATGTAAAAAATTAATTCAAATGAATTACATTTACCTGTACAGCACTTTCTGTGTTCGATGCTCACTTCCTGGAACTATTGTGGAACTGTGCCAATGGTGATCTGAGTGTCGAAGGCCACCATATATCGCCATAATATGAGCCATGCTTTGGGATGGCCCAAATAGCAAGTTTCTTCACATGAGAAACATCTCATTGGCAGATACCTATACTGTAAACACCTACCATTATTTTGCCTTGAGATCCCATGCTAGGACTTTTAACTATCCTACCCCAGTGGTGTAGTCTACGTAGAACACAGGTATACAACCTGAAAATGTCAGGGATTTCAGTATACCCACCTAAAATGAATTGATTCAGTATTTAGCATAGCACAGTATACCCACCACAAAAATGTCCAAATATACAGTATACCCACCTCAAAAAAGTAGACTACACCACTGTCCTACTCTGACTCTCCTCAGTTCCGCACAGCTTTGCAAGGCCCACTCACACACTCTATCCTAAGTTGCCACCAAAACATTTTTATAAAATATGTGGTAGAGTCTCCAATACAGTTGTTGACAGACTTCTCAATGCGAGCTATCATTGAAACAGCACCCAAGAGACATGATTAGTATTGTATTGTTGTTGCTATAATAATAATAATAATAATAATAATAATAATAATAATAATAATAATAATAATAATAATGATGATGATGATGATGATGATGATGATTATGATTATTATTATTATCGTGTCTTTGTTGGTCATTTCTATTGTACAGTATTGTAGGTAACAATGTGTTTTTATGATTCTGTTTTTATGTTTCTGTTTATGTTTTGTAAAAAAAAAAATGTGTGTGTGGAAAAGCAAGACAATGAAAGAGACTGCTTATGTGTTTGTTAGTGTAAAAACCTCACTGTCAGCGCTGTCAGCCAACAGTTGAGGCGTGCCTCCGCGGCCTGTCTTGTGGAGTCGATTTTCCCCAGGAAGTTGAGTGACTCAATTGTGGTCGAGTGTGGAAATCTCTGCATGCTACAGCCCTGCAGCTGGCATACTTTCCTAGTTCATTTCGAGGTCCCTCTTTGTCCTGAAGTATCCCTGTGTGTGTTTCTGATGGGTTTAAATTTCGTTTGCCACTTAAATACAACTTGCCAACTACAGTACATACAGTCAGACGAATTGACTGACACGAACCCAAATGATCCTAAGCAACACTCATTTGACTTTACTTCATCTAAAAAAAGACTATGTTTTACCAGAAAGACATCAAGCTCTTGACTGTTGGAAAAAAAGTCCTACCTAGTAATGTGTTCTGACACTAGTTAATGGGCTCCAGATCTCTTGGGTGTATCAAGTCTTTATATTTTTCTCCAAATTCTTTGGTGATATGGGTAATGCTGTGACCTAATTTTCAAGGGGAACCACCCACGGGAAATCCCCTCGACTGTTGTTGAGGTAATCAGGGTCTTGCTAGCATACCCATTTCATAGCTTTCCTGAGAGGGCTGGGGCCCTTTTCATTATACAGTCTCAAACTTTAGTCTGCTGCATGCATGAGAATTTATGGTGTAGGAATCTGTGTGACTGAGCTCAGACAACTTGTATAGTCTACCTGCTGTGTACCTCTTTTGAAATGTAAAGCAGATTCGTCACACCATAGTTTTGCTGTAATTATGCAGTCGAGGAAGTAAAACATAGCCTAAATTATATGCAGGCACTCAAGAGAATAAATTGTTTTTGTTTACAATCTGTGAGTAGATGATCCTATTTCAACAAAACATTATGTAAAAAATGAGGATCCAAAATGCTGCATACTTTATTGGTACATGTCCTGTGCCTGCTTGATAGTTGTTAAAACTTTGCTTTTTACAAGCAGCTTATTAAATGTGACACATTATACATGTTTATTATATGGTGTGACGTCATCGGTCGAATGCTCCATTCATTTCAACGGGGCTCCCCAACGTTCGCACGTCTGTTATTTTTCGATAACGGACGGGTTGGTCTATAACAGACCGCTGTCAATGGCAACAAGACTTTTCACTGCTAAAGCGACTTTTCAACAAGACTCTAATCAGCTGCTGTGATAGACAACACCTGTTGTCCTGGCTACCTAGCTGTTGCCTAGCGGTGTTCCACAACGGCACTGTTTTGTTTTGCGCAGCAAAGATTCTCTCTGTCGTGCTGCTATTCCACGGTAGCGACCTTCTCGCCGAACGTTAACCCTTACATAATATAAGCCTCTGTAAAGCTTAGTTCATACTTCATGTCCGCCAGACAGAAAGACATATACACGTCAAAGGTGATTTTCTATCACAATTGTGTACAGTCCGTGTTGAAGGTCTTAAGGCAATTCACCTCCAAGACTACAGAGGGTGTTGCAGGGTTTTTTAGATGCGTCCCAGCATCTCTATAAGAGGGTCTGTCCGGCCGCGTTTGGGGGAAAAAAGATTGGAACTGGCTTAGAGGGACGCATCTTTTGTCCGCCTGTCGGCCTTGTTTTCCTCGTGCAGATACGCCTCAGAGATCTTACATTAGCTTACGTAACGTAAGATGAGCTAAGATAAGATTATAATGTCTGCTCACCAGGGATGAAATTAGTTTTTATGTTTTACCGCTATGTAGCGCTGTTTTTGGCGTTGTCACGTAGCATTACTTAACGTAGGCTAGTTGACTTAACGTAAGGCCGACAGATATGTCATCTATCGAAGTAGGCTATAAATATTTTCAGTGACATCATATTTGGATGCTACAATGTTGATTTCTGCCTTCGATTTTAATATCAAAGTAATACAGTGTCAAAGAGCATTCCAAGATAGTTGATCTGGTGGCTGCCATTATTATTTTTTGATTCACCGGTGAAGACGAGCTGACCCACGGTATTCTGGGTAGTAAGCAGCGAAAGACCTGCGCAGGGGTGAATTTCTCAAAACCAAAGTTGCTTACTACATTAGCTACTTCGTTGCTTTCAATGCATTTTCCCATTGGCAACTACCGAAGTTGCTAACAGGCTAACAACTTCTCTTTTGAGAAACTCACCCCAGCTCAGCTCAGCCGGCCAAAAAAACAGGGCTGATTTTCGAGTTGTGCTGTGCTTTAGCGCGCCATACCTGACCAATCGAAACGGGGGGAAAGGCGGCCGAGTCGTGCTGTGTTGAGCTGGACCGGGTAGAAAACAGGCAGTGGAAAAGAGCCTTAAGTCTCCACTTTCCAGCACCAGGTGAAAAGTAATATTTGCATTCAGGATGTTTGGGGTCAGAAAAGGTATTAATCATATCTGTAATGCAGTGGGTTGAATGAAAAATGTTTTCAAAGAAAGAGTTCTCCCATTTTTTAATAGTAATTGACACCATTAAAAATGTGAGAACAGGCAAAAAGCCCCGTGATGAAAGTCACAGGTGGTGGATCACTGATGCTATGGGGAGCTACAAATACACTAGACATTTGGTCCATATTAATGAAAAAAATAATGCATTCACATGTTAAAAATGATACCTCTTTCTTTGTTGCAGGGAAGCATCTACTCTCTACCAAATGACCCTGTTACACTAGGCTACAGTTGGTGTGTCCTCTCCGTGCTCTGTGTAAAAAACGACTGAGGAGCCATTTTTAACTTTACATCAGATTACATTACATTACACTTAGCTGATGCTTTTTTAATCCAAAGTGACTTACAGTTATTTAGATTTAGATTGTTACAGTCCCGGTGTAGCAATGTGGGGTTAGGTGCCTTGCTCAAGGGCACCTCAGCCATGGATAGGGAGGGAGGTGTAGGGAGGACAGGTAAGGGTGGGATTCAAAACAGCACAATTGTAACCTCTCAAACCACTATGCTGATAGATGGATAGATAGATACATAGATAGCCTTTATGGTCCCAAAAGGGAAATTCGTTTTTCGCCACCATCATGGCTTGTTACAGCCAACATGAAGACATAAAGTGTCATGGCTGGCCACATCAGGCTCCTATCAGAGTATTGTGGGAAAAACAAAGGGTCTGTGGGAGGGGCTGCTGGTCTATGCTTTGGCCCTAGTCCAGCTCTGATGGTGGGGCTGCTGTGGTGTTCTGGCTTTTCTCTCCTTCCCCATGGTGATTTGATAATTAGCACAAGACCAGCACATCTTCCACCCTTTCCTCCCTACACTTCAAGTTGGATAAAATACACTCTCTACTTAGTGTTGTCAATGTTGCGAGATTTACTGTGCACTAGGCCAGTAACGATATCGAACCGAACCGATGTACCGTACCGAAAAGACCTGTACCGAATCAAACAGTGCTGTACTGAAAGGTTGAGTAAAAGGCTACTCTGTTCATGTTTTTACATTATGCTACCACTCCATGCAGAGGCTCGTGCAGAACCCTGAATGAAAATGCAAGAAGAAAACAGGTGTAGAGGCTTGTTCTTTGTGAAACCTTGAGAAAAAGTGCTATTTCTTACACTGACTGACCCAAAGTAGCAGGTTGAATGTATTCTTTTTTTTGTTTGTATTTTGGCAATATTTTGATGAAATAAACAACGTGCTGAGGAAGAAAATGGTTTTCCATTTTGTTCCCATATACTGTACTGAAAATATACCAACCGTGACCCTAAAACCGAGGTACGTACCGAACCGTGATTTGTGTGTACAGTTACACCCCTACTGTGCACTGTAAAGAGAGTAGACACACTGTATACATAAGTATTACAGTAGATAGATATTCTGCGCTAGAGCCAGAACTACGACCCCCGGCAGCAGGGTCGGTTTAAGATGGGTCCCTAGGCTACAGGTTTCTGTGGGCACCCCAGAAGGCAAATTTCGTGACAAATTTAGATACACAGTGTCATAATTACGAGATAGGAATTAAGGATAACGGGTTTAGCAACTGCTCTATATGACATATGAATTTTTGTACAATTTTCACTTTTGTCCAATCAGGGGCCTCCTGGCAGGTGGGGGGCCCTAGGATTTAGCCATATTTAGTCTGTGTTAATCCAGCTCTGCCCAGTAGGAGAAAAATTAAAATCAGCACAAGATCACCATCTGCAGGAGGTTTAATTAATGCAAATACCTTGATTAGTTGGTTTCCATCACTAAAATGTTAGTGTCAAGCACAAGTCCAGTTAGACCTTTAAAAAAAATAAAAAAAAATGTTTTGCTTGGTTAAACATTAATGCTGTAGACAAGCCCTACAAAGCCAAATGAGAGGAACCATTCAAATTCTTGCTCTTATGACCAAATCTCTTGCATCTTGAAAATAAAGCAGATAGTATTTTGTTAGACCGCCTTTAGCTTTGATTTCAGCACATGTATGGTATTGCTTTGTTTCAATAAACTTCTGCAATGTCTGGATTTACTCCTATAATAGCGTTGCAATATATTTTCACCAAGATCTTCTATTGATGATGGTAGAGTTTGAACGCTGTGCAAAGCCTTCTCCAGCACATCCCAAAGATTTTAAATGAGGTTGAGGTCTGGATTCTGTGGTGGCCAATGTATCTTTAAGTTATGTCTTGTGCTACCTGAACCACTCTGGGACAATGACTTCCTACTAATGTTTGATTTATTAAACAATCATGTCAAAAGACACAACAAATAGTCATGTAAAAGATGTTAAAGTGTGTTTGAGAAGGGTCAAATCATTGCCATCAGTAATCTCTGAAATGTTTGGTGTTAGGTGTAGCTTCAGCTCCAGTATGTGTTCAAAGAATGAGCACAGCCTACTACCTGGATACAGTAAATAAACAGATAATTCCATCAATGTTTTTTCCCTTTCCTGATAGCAAGGGCATATTCCAAGATTGCAATCCAAGACTCTTAGGGGCTCTAGTTTTGAAAGCGTGGTTCAGGGAGCATGAGACATCCCTTTTTACACATGGATGAGCTACCACAGAGTCCAGACCTCATGCTCTGTGAGAAACTTTGGGATGTGCTGGAGAAAGCTTTACACAGTGTTCAAACTCAACCATTATCAATACAAGACCTTGGTGAAAATGTGTGCAACACTGGAAGGAAATACATCCAGACGTTGCAGAATTTTATTGATACAATGCAACGATAATCAAAGCTAAAGGCGGTGCAACAAATAATAGTGTGTGTGTGTGGCTTTTTTTGGTGGCAACTTTTTTGGGGTTTTTTTTTGGCCACGCTGTTGTAGTTTGCGATTTCTAGGAATCAACTTCTTCTGTTGTTTTTTTTTTCTGTTTGCCAGTGCAAAAAAAACATACAGTATGTATAGCTGGGACATGGCTATGAGGGGCTGTTGAAGAGAGCATGAACATGATTGTGTGTTGTGTTTACTGTGGCAAAGAGAGTAAGGGTAAGTAAGGTGGATTGACTTGGACATCACAATCTGGCAAGCGGGGATAATGTTCCCTTTGCACAAACAAGAGTAAGAAGGAGACTAATCTCCTCTGTGGAACCGTTTCTGTAATAATAACAGTCTTCGGAGGCCGCAGAACCACATCAATACCCCTCCCTTATTCACAAACACTTTTATGCACAGATGGCATTTAGATCGCAGCATTGTGTTACTCTGCCTGGAGCCTCTCCAAACACTGAATAGTCAGTATGCTGAGAAGAGAAGGGGCCCGGAGCCACACATACTGTACAGTGCAGATAGAAATACGTTAAGGGGGAGAAATTAAACACTGTACAAGGATAATACATAGTAATAAAATAATAAAATAATATAACCAAAAGAATACAAAAACAACAATATCGAAATGTTTAAAGCCTAACATGGCTGGCTGTTAGTCCAGTGATTCTCAAACTGTGGGCTGGGGCCCACTGGTGGGCCCTGAGGGTATTCCAAATGGGCCTTGAAATTATTTTCTGAAAATCAATATAATATGTGTGTTGCTGTGGGCTGTTTATTTGAGTTGCATTATTAATTGGGTCAGAGGCCGGACAGTTGTGTAGATTCAAAGTGGGCGTTGGAATGGGTAGGGAAGGGTTGTGAACCGCTTCCACAATGTGCCTCAAAATATTTAAGGTTAGGTAATGATTGAGTATTATTATTATTGTTATTATTATTATTATTATTATTATTATTATTATTATTATTATTATTATTATTATTATTATTATGCCCTTTTCCACCTCATCTCTGGGCTGCATGGCAGTAAAGTATGCGTTCATGACAGGCACGTGCTGGCATGACTATTATAATTGTGCCAGTGAATTATTCATTCATGTTTTTGTCCTGTGTGCTGCTCCATGTAGGGTTCTTTGCCTGTGTTCATCCTGCTGAGGCATCTCTTGGCGCTGTCTGCAGGGCCGGATTAAGATGGCCTGGGGCCCCTAAGATACAGGCTACTGTGGGCCCCCTGGAAGTCAAATTTGCATAGACACTGTTATAATTTGCAGTTAGGAAGTAAGGATGGCATATCTACCAACCGTGATCAGCACGACAGATGGCTTTTTAAATATTACCAAAGATTTTCTTAGTTCAGAAGAACGTCTCTGATATTAGGCTACTTCTTATAACAATTCTGCAATTTTCCACTTTTGGCCAATCAGGGCCCTACTGGTGGATGGGGGGCCCTAGGCTGCAGCCATATTTAGCCAGTGCATTAATTCAGCCCTGACTGTCTGAACTGAGCATTTAGTGAGCATGAGGGCGTGGCGTCTTCTTTGCTGGGGTGCTGATGTCAGATGACCTCGCATTTGACCTTTCATGGTTGCGGACGGTGAGTCAACATGTGCTCATGTAAACCTCCAGGTACATCAGGGTACATCAGGGATGGGCAACTGGAGGCCGGGGGCCACACGCGGCCCAGCCCGCCTCCTCACTCAGTGTGGCCCGTAGATAAAACATAACTTTAAGTAATGACCAGATATTTTAAAACCCCCTAGTGAATCAATTTGTTTTAGTTACACTGTTGGCTGATTGAGAACACCCCTATTCCTTCCAAACAAGGAAAGCAGTCAGTGACCATCCAACGGCACCTCGCACTCTGCGAGTTGTCAGATCCATGGTCATGTGGCCCTCCTGATCATGGCAGTTGCCCATCCCTAGGATACATACATGTAGGTATCCATCTGTCATAAATGTTTATACTGCTGTTTAGGATAAACCTGAACTCTTAAAGTCAAGTAGAACACCACACTTTAGTTTGCGTCCATTCATTTTCTGACCAATATGGATGTTTTTTTTTGTTCTTCCTGTATGTACCGTGCGTAATAAAGTCAATCTGATTATTTGGCAAGGGCCTGTAGAACAGCTGACGTTAGTGAATATAGACATTTTACTGGCAACATGAAAAATGACATATGCCACATTAATGTTTTGCCCATCTGTGTCACAAGTTGTCCTTCTCTGTGTCTTTACTTGCTTTAATAGGCATAAAGCTATGCTTTGTTTTACCTTAATATCTTTGATAAGACCAAGCCACAGATTACATACTGTATGCCTAGTATAGTAGACAATTCAATGTGACCATGACGCAACCTACCACTGAATTTGAGTGTTTGTTATAGAGCAGTAGTGCACAGTCAAAATAAGAAAATCCAGAAAAGCAACACGATTTTGAAATTCCAGTGGAGTGCAGCACCATCCTGCCTTATGTGAAGACAAGGTGAGTAACACTGCCTCTTATGAGGGCCACACTCTACCTTTTCACTGCTTCATTTCCTTGGCAACTCTCCGGGTATTTTCACGAAAACAATGTAGAATATTTTACTTCAGACTACACCACTCCTACTCCCATTTCTCTTTTCTTCTCTTCCTCATAGGCGGTGTGTGTGATGATCTCAACTCTGAAACTCGTCTTGAACTCCGGGAAGTCCCCTGAACTTTGCTTGACACTCTGGAATAACATTAGAGATTCCTCATTGACTAAACATGATGAGAAAAATTCTTGTCTTTACACGTTAAAAGAAGAAACCCAACGCACCATCAGTGTTGGGGCTCTGTTGTTAACTTACTAGAAAGCAAAGTTGAGATACACAAATACAGAACTCATCTGCAAGTCCGGCTTCATATTGATGAAAGCATAAAGAGCATAAACTTGTTTATTCTAAAAATATATCAGTCTGCTCAATTGGTGTGAATTACCCCTTGGACCTCAGCTATAACCTCAGTTCCACAACTATGTCAGAGGTTTGGATATAAGCCCTGAAGTCTTGTTTGGCTAATCTCTTTCTTTACAAAACTGAAGTTGTTTTGAATCTACATGTCACCAGAGGTATACTCAATTGGGCCTGCTGTAGTTTTGAGAAAGCACAACATATTTTTTAATCTAAGAAGAGCACCTTTAGGAGAAGCAATGAAGCATTGCAGATTACAAACTTCAAAACTTTACAAAATTACTTAACTTGCTGGCTAACAAATTATTATTGCATATATTTTGACTACAATGTTTTCTGACTACATGGCAACATGAGGTTGTTCCAGTCATAATGAATACTTTTATGAAAAAGGTTCATTTGCGAATGGCCAGCATGAATTCTGGAAATAAACTACTTAACATATTTCACAGTGCACCTTTAAAGCTGCACTAACCAGTTCTCGCCTGCCAAGATTCCTGCAATCTACACTCTCATATTTTATTTTTCTCCACTTAAGTTTTTCATCCCAGACAGCCAGCTGTCAATAGTACACATGTGATCATGTCTGCTGTGGTAAGTTAAGTCAGATTTTTTTTTATGGCTCATAGGCAAACCTACTTGTCATTACTTGTATGTAGGGAGGCTACCCAGATGCAAGTATGGTTTCCTGCCCACAGCGTTGTGGAAGTGGTCAAGGGGGTGTTTGCTCACTTATTAATGACTCATTTGAGCATCGTCTGACTCGTGGAGGTGATTAATTCACTTAATTAGATGATTAATTCACTTAAAAATAGCCATTAAATCATCATAGGCGTAGTCTTGGGTTTGTTTCCTAAACCACAAAGAGAAGTTGACCTCTGACTATTTTAGGTAGTGCAATTGCTTTTGCATGCCATGTAATTAATGAAATCTTTTAATTATATGTTTTAAGTGTTGGCCTCCACAAAATAATCAGTTAATTGAGTATCAACACACAACACACTTTCTGAAGTTATCACTCCAACTAAGACATCAGATGGAAGGCCGCATGAAGGGATGGCTGCACACACTGTATGGAAGTGTATGGTCACTGTATGGTCTCTTGGTAATAAATATTGGGTTTATTTATAGTACTTCATATTTAATAATAACTTATTCATTAACTAACTTTCTTTTACATCATTTATTTATTTATTTAATGATTTAGAATCCTAATACGCAGCTAGAAAAGCTCGTAGTGTGCATACTTCAAAGGCTAATCATCATCACCACAAAAGAATCAGCTTGAACCATTGGGCCATGCCAATATTCTGTGAAAATGGACTCAATGCACTCCTGAGAACGTACTGTAACCTCCTTGGCAGAGGAAATAATCATTGTGGTCAGTGACTGATAATAATTTATGACTTGCCAAAAGTGGGTTCCCATCGTTGTTGACAGAGTGCATATTCAATTTCCAGCCGGGTAATGGCACTTTCTAGCCACAGGGTGGGGTTGCTGTACCACTTATCGAATGGAGATTGAAGGAACATTTTTCATTCTGCTTTTTGATGTATATACACATCTTTCAGAGCTACTGACCAGCAAAATGGCAATGTATTGGGTAGGGGTGGTACAGTTCACAAAATTCACGGTTCGGTTCATATCACGGTGTCAAGGTCACGGTTTTCGGTTCTCTATGGTTCTTTTTAGTTCATGATAAATGGTGCACTGGGAATATTAAACACTATTTATATAACTACAGTTATAAAGTGATGATGCGCAAGTTGAATTTGACCTTTTGCATGTGTCTGAGAACTGCCTCTTGTGCTAACCTGCGCTTGCACTTAAACTGTCGTCAGCTGATGTGCGTTGTCTGAGCGTTCCAAATACCCTCTTTCAATTGGCTAATAGAATCAGACT